>NW_024711404.1:0-16844 GCF_018991925.1 Homarus americanus
TTGCTTGCTTGTTTGTTTGTGATGTGTTGTTTGTTTGTGTTGTTTGTTTCTGGTTGGTGTGTGTGTGAGAGAGAGAGAGAGAGAGAGAGAGAGAGTATCAACACAATTTCCATACCATATACTTACCAACAACTTTGTCATAACGTAACAGTGAGCCAGGGACTCTCTCTCTCTCTCTCTCGTGTTGTACCTCCACCCCTTTTCTTATCAGGAACGCCCTTGGGCTGGGTTAATGAGACAAAATACCTGGGTGTGTATGTAACTCGCACACGTTGTCAGATCCCTGAAGTCCGCTATCTTCGAGACATATGCTTTCGGCGTATCGCTCCCCTCTCTACCATGTGCAGGGGTTCCCTTGGTGCCACCATCCCTGTACTTCTCACCATGTACAAGTCCTTTGTCCGTTCCTGTGTCGACTACGCCGCCCCTGCCCTCGTCAACATTAGTCGGACTGCTGTCAACCGTCTCGAAGTTATCCAGAGGAAAGCTGCTCGTATCATCCTTGGGGCTCCTCAGTGGGCACGCTCTACTTCTCTATATAACGAACTTGGTCTTTCCCCCTTACAGGATCGTGTCCAGGAGTTTTACCTAAAAACTGCCGTTTCCATTCTACGGGATCCTCGGGGCAACTATGTCCAAACCAACTTGACTACTGCTGTCCGAGACCGACCTCCATCTAGAAGACAGTGGCGAGGGTCACTCATCCGAGCCCTTCAGGAACACGACCTCCTGCCTGATATTGTTGTCACCCCTGCTGTTGGTTCGTCTCCTTCTCCCTGGCTGGATTTTCAACCTGAAGTGATTGCCCTCGGTGGACCGCTCCCGAAATCCCAGGTGAACCCTGTTATTCTCTGCAAATACCACCTCTCCAGGATCGCTCACTGGTCCCCAGGTAGGGTCGTCCTCTACACTGATGGTTCTGTTGACCCCGCTACAGGTAGGGCCGGGGCTGGTGTCTACATCTCCCGTCCTCATGCCCCTGAGCCTATCAAACTGTCTCTCAGAGTTTCTGACGGGGCATCTTCCACTCAGGCTGAACTAATAGCCCTCCTTGCTGCCCTTCTCGCTGAGGAAGAAGCAGATGGTTTCTGCCCCTTGCTTGTCTGCTGCGATTCCAGGTCTGCTCTCGACGGGATCGCATTTGGATCAGGGGAAAATAAGGACCTCATCCTCCGAATACGAGGGTTAACATCCACACTTCAGGATGCAGGCCGTCCTGTGACATTCCTATGGATACCTAGTCATGTCGGTATCTTGGGGAATGAGGCAGCAGATGACCTTGCCAAGACTGGCTGCAACAAGGCCACACCTGACTACGTTGTTCCTCGAACACTCTTACAGATTAGGACCCAAATCCGCCGCAAACAGAGAGAAGCTCGGGAAGCAGCCATCCCCCTGGACTCCCTGCCCACCTGGTACGATGTCCTCCGTAAACTTCCTGACCTCTCGTACGTCTACGGGAAAGGGTCGCGGAAGGGGGACGTGATTGCTGCCCGTATCATCATTGGGTATGACTTTGCTTGGGAGATCGGTATCCCCGCATCCCCTGAGCAACGCTCTTGTGCGTTATGCAGAAGACCCGACAGCCGCACCCTTATTCACTACCTCCTAAGATGTCCCCACACACAACGCTTCCGTGACGCCTGCTGGACCACCACTCCACGACCCCCTGACGGAGACACGATGATCCTCCCCATACTGGCCAGATATTTTGTAAATAATGTTGATTATGTTTTAAAGGAATATCCTTCCTTCCTTAGGCTTTCGTAAGCCCCTTTATAATATTTATACTGTATATACTTTTCACACTTGCCAGATGATTCTGGTGTCATTGTACAGGGGTACCTAGTGACAGCACTAGGATCCCGCTTCCTCTATCAAGGAATAAACAATTGAAATTTAATTGAGTTGACCGGGCTTGTTCGTGGAATTATTTAAACTTTCTTCATTCCACTCATGTGTCACGTTAATCAAGAAAGGTTTTAACATAGCTACTGTACATTGTACAACATCAGGGTCCCTTTTCCCTTTTAGACGAAATTACGGAGACAAAATTCCTCCTTTAGGAAATTTCGATAAAAGTTAGTGAAATAAAAAAGGTGTCATCTTGATAAGGAATCACATCAGAGGAGGAGAGTTGGCTCGATGTTGTTTTTAGAACCTCGGTGTGTGTATGCGTGTAATCAAGACTTTTTAATTGTTGTAGTTCTATAAATATTACTGTGCGTAAAGAAGACATTTATTAAATATTTTGCGTTACGAAGACGTTGATGGCACTTGTGGTTCCTGAAAACATAATTGTCTTAACTGTGAACCTCTAATACAACTCCTTAAATGTTCTCAGGTTTCATCCTAGATGTCGAAGAAAATTGGTATACAACTGGTTTCTTTCTCACAAGGCCGGTCTCTGTTTTCTACTTCCCCAATTCTCCAATTTGCGAAAAAAATTCCGTAATTCCCTCAGACCTTCATTATCTAAGACTTAATACAAATAAACATACAACATTTAACAATGTAAGAGTAACTATCAACTATGCACCCTCTTTACAACATATCCTCCCGGCACCTCACATTTCCATAACAATAATCTGTATTACACAACCTATGTGAAATATCTGCTTATACTGTATCTGTCTTCCTAACTATTTCTCTCACACGGTACATCAAATCTATTTCTCGTTCTTCCACTAAAAATTTCTAGAGCTCTGTTATCTCTCCTCCCAGAGCTATAAAATTATCATGAGCTTCTGGTTCTGTGAATGAGATAACTGTAATGGTGGAAGAGAAGGAACATACCCAAGGGGCTAATTTTAACATATCGTCATACTCACGAGGTCAGTGGACTATACTCAGAAGGTATGAGGATTTAACCTAAATAGCTTCCTGTCGTCTAACTGAAAGGATTCATCTTAGTAAATGTTTTAATTAATAGTACTCGAAACTCCTGACGTCGAAATAAAAAATATATATTAATTCCTACAGTAAATGGCCCTATTCAAATGATTACATTATAATATTTAATCCTTTGTAAAACATTATTCTTTAAGTGAATGTTTACCAGAGGTTTACTCATACTTCTTCAAGAGATCATAAGAACAAGATGTTTATAATAAGTCGTATTCCAGATGTTCATTGTTTAAAAACCTGTAGTTAAATCAAAATAATTTTTGGTACATTAAAATAGTTCCAGGTAAATTAAAGTTACAAAAAATAATATCTCAAGATATACTATAATACTTTAGGTTAATTTTCAATATTTTAATGCTAAATCTTAATAATCAAAAAGCTTAAGTTAATTATATTTAAGCTTAAAGCGTCCTACTTTAGGTTACAATAGCAAGTGTTTAGTTAAATCATAATCTTATATGAAAATGACAGAGTTTTAGGATCAATTATAAGTCTTCACAATAAATTGTTATATTTTACGTTAAACTGTACAACTTTGAGTTCAATTATTTTACTTTAAGAACAGTTAAAATACTTAAATTTAAATTATAGTTCCTTAACTCCATTTGTAATAGTTTAAGCTAAATTAAGCTGCTCTAATCAAAACTACATTATGTTAACTTTTACGATGAAAATCAGGTAATATTATCGTACTTTGTTAACTTTAAAAATACCCAAAGTATTTTTCAGCACGATGAACCATGAGACTCAATGTACTTAATTATTTCAAGTAAAATTACTACACTTAAAAAGATTGTGCCCCAAAAGTTTAGTCTTAACATTAAAGGAGTTTCTCAGTTGTATTCACAAGATATTTACTCTATTATTAAGGCATGCACCTCAATAATAATCAGAGCTTTCATGATACCCAGAGGTTAACGAGTCTTTAATGGCCTAAAAATATTGTTTAGAGATTGAAAGACATAACTGAAAAATATTCAGCACATGTATATAGAAGCGAAGAGTTGAAGAAGAACTTGAGCATGTTAAGAGTGTGGGTAGAAGAGGAAGGATAAATACGATGAGGTAATGATAGAATGACACGTTAACAGTGATTATTCGGGACAAGACAAGAACAAATGAGGATCAACTGTTAGAAAGAAGTAATGAAAGAAGGTCAGAAAACAGGGAGACTGGAAGGCAAAAATAAATGTTAATGGATGCAGAAATAAATACAAGCTGTTATTATGCTTTAAAGTGAACAAAGCCAAGAGTACAAATAAATAAGAGAGGCAGTTACTTTGTTTAGGATGTTATGGAAAGAATATTGTCAAAGTTGACGAGGGAAAACTAATAAGGGGAAAGGAGAAGGAGAAGAAGAAGGATGAGACTGTACATAAGCTAAAAATAGTAAGCACAGGAGGGGAAGGGCTAATCAATAAAATATTAGGGAAGGAAGATGGAACAGTGATACAGTGGATAACGAAAGAGAACAAACTATTATTAAAAAAGAGAAAGATGTCAGAGGAATCGCTGAGACCACAGGCATAGTTCTCCTGTTTAAATGGAAAAGTAAGTAGACTGAAAATAAATACCACAGAGGAATAAACCCGTTGACTATACCAGGTAAGAAAGTAAACCTCTTGATTATACCAAGGAAGGAGTAAAGTAATATTTATTATTAAAAAAGTATCAAAATAAAAATAAAAGCAAATCCCCAAGGAGAGAAAAAAAAGCTGTGTAGATGAAGTGTTTACATTAAAGAGCACGACTGACAGTGGCTGAATAAAAGGAATAATTTGTCTGTGGAGATCACTTATTAAATGATGACAAAATATACGAAAGGGTAGATAAAAAAATCACTATGTGGTGTACTGAAAATTGTGGGATGAATGAGAAGTTGTTGAATTAAAATGAAAAAAAAAGTAACAGCAAGAAATATATAGTAGCTTGTAATAGGCCCCTGTCTCATCAACAGAACGTATTATATAAATGGGTCAATACATCTGATATTATATTCAGATTCACCACCCTGTAACTTTCCACTGTCTATGAGTGAGACATGATATGGACACGTGAGCGGGCAACTCACCCAAGCGGGCGAGACCCATAGCTCAGCATTTCTGTAAGCACGCACTGCGATGCCCTTAAGCTTCAGTAGCTCACCTCAACTCATATCGTAAGGACGTGATCTAACGTTTATAATACATAAACGCCGTCCCCTTCTCATTCACTCCTAGACAGTGAGACTTACGGTTGATATACACTCAGGAATTATATATACAACCTTTTATAATAAAACAAAGGAACTACCGTTTGGGTCTCGTTACTTAAAACCCAAATATAAATATGTGTGAACGGACTGGTTAATTGGACAAGCAGCCGATTCATCCCCAACCTTCCTTCCTTCCCTCTCCCCTCTTCCCCCCTCCCCCTCTCCCCCTCTTTCTTTTTTCTCTGTCTTATTATTTCTCTTTCTCTTTTCTTTATCTTGTTCATTGTCTGTCTGTCTCTCTGTCGTTGTTTCTCTCTCCTTGTCAACCACATCCTTCACCTCTCCTTTTTTCTCTTCCTCTCCCTTATCTAGTTTCATCACTCCCCCTCCCACCTTACCCACATCCTTCCTCCTTGTACGTTCACTAGGTTACGTCCTTCCCACTGTTAACTGTGTAGTATGATGTTGAGAGGAGAGGGGATGGAGGTAACCCTTTTCGCCTTTTTTATTTACTTAATCTTTATCCCTTTTGTCTCTCTCTTCCCTAACCTTTATCCAGCCCTATCGTTCTTTCTTCTTTATCCATATTCCTTCTGTATCTTTAATATTCATCTCGTTATGCTTACTTGTCTCTCAGCGTCTTGAAACTCGTGTGTGTGTGTGTTTGTGTGTGTGTGTGTGTGTTTGTAAAGGTGTTGGGAAAAGGTTATTGGTTTTGCTATGCTCTCTCTCTCTCTCTCTCTCTCTCTGTTTATTATCAAGCCTCATCTCCCCCCATCCCCACCCCTGACCTCTCCATCCACCTGACTGCTTCTCGGGAATATTGAAACATATACGCTATGTTTTTTGAGAGGCAATAGATACAGGTTGTTCATCCTGCCAATATTTGTTTTTGTTTTTTTCTCTCTCTCCCTATCTCCCTACCTCTCCCCCTCTTTCTCTCCCCTCCCTCCCTCTCTCTCCCTACGTCTGTCCCCCTCCCTCGCCCTCCCCCCCCCGTTTGTGAGTGAGGAGTGAGGGAGCAATGCATCAAGAGTTTCACCACTCTTCATAATATGGTTCAGCATATTTGGATAAAACGTATCAGGGAGGGAAAGCCAATCAACGAACGAGATGATTAGAAGGAAGGTTTTTATTGGTTAAAAAAAATTTTTTTTCTTCGACCTCTCGCAGTACAACATGGATGCTTATCTATATGTTAATGCGTCGAGAAATTAAAAAATGGAATGATTTATCTTACTTATATATGTGTGCGTGTATAGACATAACGCACGCACGCACACAAAGCAATTACATATACAGACACGCACTCACGCAAGCACAGAGACAATCACGCACACAGACGAACACAAACAAGTGGTGATGTAAAAAATAAACGAAAAGAGAGAACCAGATAAGAGAGACAGAGACGTATAGACAGACAGACGATGACAGGAAGGGGAGACAGAAAGCCCAAGAATAAAAACAGGAAACCCAAAGACAGTGAACAAATGAGAGAGAGAGAGAGAGAGAGATGAATAAATAGATAGATAAAGACAGACAGAGGAATATATTGAGAGAGACAGAGAGAGAGAGAGGAGAAAAAAGAGAGAGAGAGAGAGAGAGCTAACGAAGAACGGCAGTAATTACCCAGATATCAATCGACTGTTCTCAAGACGTGTGTGTGTGTGTGTGTGTGTGTGCGTGTGCCAAGAGATTAAGACGATGATAAAGATGATGTGGAAGGAGATAAAGAGAGATGAGTAAACAGGATAATAGTGGATTGATATATTGAGTTCTTGTTCTTCTTCTTGTTCTTCTGTTGTTTATTGTTGGTATTGTTGTTTTATTGTTGTTGTTGTTTTTGAATAGTTGAAGCCAAAAACGATAAGTAATTAACTTGATTAATTTGGATGTAACTATGAAATTGTCTTAATTGATATTTAAGGACGCTTATTTACGTCTCCTGTCATTGATATAAGAAATTTTAAATAATCACACTTAAGAAAGCCACTTTATCACACTTAAAGGCTTCATCAGTCCAAGTCGAGTTGTTTAGTAGTAATCGCACTTGGAATAATTAATCTTTTCATTCCAAGTGTCTTAAGTAATCGCACTTTAGGACATTATCCACAAAATCCACAGATCTTAAGTAATTGCACTTAACACTACATGTGGTCCAAGTGTTAAGTAATTGCACTTAAGATCTCGACACTTTTAAATAATCCTCACTTAAGGGATAATTACACTTGAAAATCATTCTACTTAAGGTTTTAAGTCGTTAGGGATAAGGCACTCAAGTCATCATACTCAACACCTTAGTCATCGTTCTCAGTGTCTTAAGTCATCATACCCAACACCTTAATCATCGTCCTCAGTGTCTTAAGTCATCATACGCAACACCTTAGTCATCGTTCTCAGTGTCTTAAGTCATCATACCCAACACCTTAATCATCGTCCTCAGTGTCTTAAGTCATCATACTCAACACCTTAGTCATCTTTCTCAATGTCTTAGGTCATCTTTCTCAATGTCTTAAGTCATTATACTCAACACCTTAGTCATCGTCTTCAGTTTTATAAGTCATCATAGTAATTTAAGAACTCTATAGATTATAATACATTGCAATAGAGTAAGAAATTGCAATAGATTTTTCACCAGGTTATAATTTATCTCATTGTTTCATCAAACTCTACTGTAATATGGCACAGTCGTTAAGTCATATCTTGTGGCCATTAGGTAAAGATGGCACTGTCTTCCGTGTAGTGCCAGTATAAACAAAGGTGGGTGCCAAAGTCTCAAGGAAGTGTGGTATAGGTGACAGTATGTCAATTAAGCGTTGTGATGGATCAATTGTGTTTACTGGTCCTAATGGGCACCCAGTTATAATTTTAAGCATTAGTATTGTTGCCTAATATGTCCCCAATCCCAATCGGCCCAGTCTTAAGAGGCATTAACCTTACCTAACCTAACCTAACCTATTAGGATTGTGGCCAAGACCTAAAGGATCCATGTAAAAGGGTCATTGTTAGGTTAGGTTAGGTTGTGATAGGATAGGATAGGTTAGATTAGGTTAGGTTAGGTTAGCTTAGCCCAGACACTAAGAGATCATTTCTCAGCTTCTGGAAGACTTTATCACATTGTTTACTCGTAGAAAAAGACAACACACAGAGGACAAATTTTGCCACAACTCCATCTTAGATAATTTAGCTCGGAGTACCTTTGTAAAGTCTACATTAATAAGGAGTACCTTTGTAAAGTCTACATTAATAAGGAGTACCTTTGTAAAGTCTACATTAATAAGGAGTACCTTTGTAAAGTCTACATTAATAAGGAGTACCTTTGTAAAGTCTACATTAATAAGGAGTACCTTTGTAAAGTCTCCATTAATAAGGAGTACCTTTGTAAAGTCTACATTAATAAGGAGTACCTTTGTAAAGTCTACATTAATAAGGAGTACCTTTGTAAAGTCTACATTAATAAGGAGTACCTTTGTAAAGTCTACATTAATAAGGAGTACCTTTGTAAAATCTACATTAATAAGGAGTACCTTTGTAAAGTCTACATTAATAAGGAGTACCTTTGTAAAGTCTACATTAATAAGGAGTACCTTTGTAAAGTCTACATTAATAAGGAGTACCTTTGTAAAGTCTACATTAATAAGGAATACCTTTGTAAAGTCTACATTAATAAGGAGTACCTTTGTAAAGTTGTAAAGTCTACATTAATAAGGAGTACCTTTGTAAAGTCTACATTAATAAGGAGTACCTTTGTAAAGTCTACATTAATAAGGAGTACCTTTGTAAAGTCTACATTAATAAGGAGTACCTTTGTAAAGTCTACATTAATAAGGAGTACCTTTGTAAAGTCTACATTAATAAGGAGTACCTTTGTAAAGTCTACATTAATAAGGAGTACCTTTGTAAAGTCTACATTAATAAGGAGTACCTTTGTAAAGTCTACATTAATAAGGAGTACCTTTGTAAAGTCTACATTAATAAGGAGTACCTTTGTAAAGTCTACATTAATAAGGAGTACCTTTGTAAAGTCTACATTAATAAGGAGTACCTTTGTAAAGTCTACATTAATAAGGAGTACCTTTGTAAAGTCTACATTAATAAGGAGTACCTTTGTAAAGTCTACATTAATAAGGAGTACCTTTGTAAAGTCTACATTAATAAGGAGTACCTTTGTAAAGTCTACATTAATAAGGAGTACATTTGCAGTTAAGAAATTTTTGTACTGTAATCAGTTAGTGTTTCCATCCTGGGTATAGCTTAGAGTCTGAGTGTCCTTGTAGGGAAATAATCTGTAGTTTAGAAGCTTGGTGATATTTTTATTTAAGTCCCGTACCTCTGAATGTAGTGTTTTTGTAGTAAAAATGTTTCTTCGTTGGAATAGTTTACGTGTTTCTCCTCTACTCATCTCTCACCTCACTGCACGAGAATCCATCTTTGCTCCGGCACACCTACCTGAAGGAGTACCCAGGGTATATGTTTATCTCCTCCCTCGATCACTCACTTCTCTCACTCCTGAAAGGGCGTAGGAGGAGGAGGAGTACGGTAGATCTTTTCGTGATACTCCTCACGGGATCTTTAACACTGATTCGAACTTTTTTTTTCTCTGGTCTTATCTTCCTTTAGTCCGCCTTTCGATCTTCGTATTTGTCCTTGTTTTACTGTATCCTCCTCGTCATCTCTCTCCTCCTCTTCACCCGCCCATACCTCAGGAAGAAGTCTTTCATCCTCGTTGCCCTCCACCTCATAAACGCCTCTTCCTCTTCCAGTAGGAGGAGAAAGAGAATCAGTAATCAATGTTGTCCTACTTTCTTCTTTCTTCCATTTTTCCTTCCTTCTTTCTTCTTCATCTTGCAGGAGGAAGACGAGAAATCATTTTTTGTTACTCATCCTTCTGATCCTCCTTCTCTTCCTCCTCCTCCTTACCCTCTCCCCCACTCTTCTTCCAGCCCCCAGGAAGAAAAACAGCAGCGGGAACACGGCGAGAGAGATGAAGTTGATACACACACATGCCTTCCCCCTCCCCCACACACATCCCTTCTACACACACACACACACACACAAACACACACACACCTCCATCCCTCCCACCCACCTCGCCGTTGTGGGTCATTTTGACACCTTAACCTGACTGCCTCGTCAATCGTGCGTTATCCCCACACCATGTCCTTGCATGACGACCTCGCGTATGTTACTGCCTACCGCCACAATGTACATATGCCAGCGAGTGTTTGTGCTCTCAGGGAACGTCCAGCTTCGCCCCTTCCCCAACCTCATCTCTACACTGACTGATTATCATTTATGGTTTGTCATGCACTGGAGGAATTCTGCTTGAGGAAAAGGTCATAGAGTATATAGTTGTGTTTTTAATTATTATGCTCTGTCTTATATAAAGGTATTATTATAATGCTTCATACTGTACAATAGAATCTTGTTGTTCGTTTAAAGGATCATTATACTCTGGTTGTTTGGGGGAAATAGCATAAAGCTCTGTATTTTATTACGGCTATATTTTGGGAATTATCATATTGTTTTTCACTTTAGATTGATATATTTTCGAATTAGTATAATATTCTCTACTTTACAATGGCTATTTTTTTTAGTTAATATAATACTTTGTTCCATATACTGGACATGATTTGGAAATATTATAATGCTCTATTCTGTACTTAGGCTATCATTATAATGCTCTATCTGTACTTAGGCTATCATTATAATACTCTATCTGTACTTAGGCTATCATTATAATGCTCTATCTGTAATTAGGCTATCATTATAATGCTCTATCTGTACTTCGGCTATCATTATAATGCTCTATCTGTACTTAGGCTATCATTATAATGCTTTATCTGTACTTAGGCTATCATTATAATGCTATATCTGTACTTAGGCTATCATTATAATGCTCTATCTGTACTTAGGCTATCATTATAATGCTCTATCTGTACTTAGGCTATCATTATAATGCTCTATCTGTACTTAGGCTATCATTATAATACTTTTAAGTGTACTAATGATTTTTTTCTCATAATATTTTGATAATTTACGGCATTAAACACTAATTACTATGACTATTTGGGACCTGTTTACTTTGTTTATGGAGACGTAGTGATTTTGGGGAACGGTTTACTGTATTTAAGGGAAAATTGGGGACTTGTGGGACTTGTTTACCGTATTTAAGGGAAAATTTAGGGACTTTTGGGAACTATTTACCGTATTTAAGGGAAAATTGGGGACATTTAGGACTTGTTTACCGTATTTAAGGGAAATTTGGTAGGGCGTAATATGTATTTGTTGTTTTAAGTCACCAACATTTACTTTTTATTAATCTCTATTTACTTTCTAACTCGGCTGATGCATTTAGTGTCTCATAGAGCGAGGAAAAATGGCCGCCTCAGTGTGTACATTTCATTTACTACAGATCAAAATGTCTCATAAATAGATAAATGGTTTTTAAACTGACTTGAGATGCTTTTTAAAAGTCTTTATTTCTGTGTGTCTCTTTTTTTCCTCTTACTTTTTTATTTATATTTTTCGTTTTTTTCTCTATTTTTTTTAGCTTTTTTTCCTTTGTCTCTTTCTATGTCAACTAACAAAATAAAATAATCTTTAATTCTGTGAGAGATTTTTTTAAAAAGTGCCTCTCTCTCTCTCTCTCTCTCTCTCTCTCTCTCTCTCTCTCTCTCTCTCTCTCTCCACCGGTTACATAATGGCTTTTTAAACCGTACACACACACACAAAAAAAGTAAAAAAAAAAGTTATACGTGTTTTCCTGTGTAGTGGAGAAATCTATCTTGTGTTCACTTGAGGATGACCTGAACCATGTAGGCGGCTTGTTAACCACCCCCACACGACTGTAAATACCCCCATTAACCTCCAACTTTACGGCCAAACTACCCATATTTGCCCCTTACTTATCCAAGGTGATTTATGGCCGGATTTTCTACTTTATGTTTTCAATCAGCGATACACACACACATCTAAGTACCTGACCGCTGAGACTGGTTCCATTGTCCACGTGTTGCCTCTAACGTGTATCCACAAATTTACCTCTTGAGAATTATAGATTTGTTGAATTTCTATTTTAATATGATAATTCCAGTAGCTTGAGTATTGTGAAATATTATCTGGGATTCTGTAAAAAAAAAATCGGAAAATAATAATATTGTTTTTGAGTTTCATTCTTGGATGTTTAAAACTATCTTGCAAATTGAATAAGATTAAATATTGTGTTTTTGTTAGGTTGTGTCATATTAAATAAGGATATTATGTCTTGAAATGGAATCATATTTGTATTAATGGTAAGACATATTAGAATCCAAACCTTTTACACGGGTTTAAATTCTCTTTCGTTGTTCAGTTATATAAGAAAGAATATCCAAATACACCCACATTTTCCTTTATTCAGTTCTCGTATTCTTATTTGTTTTAATATTTGATCATGCAAGCTCTCTCTCTCTCTCTCTCTCTCTCTCTCTCTCTCTCTCTCTCTCTCTCTCTCTCCTCCAGTAATGACATTATTACCTCAGTGTGTGTGTGGTCTTACGAAACATAAAATACGGGACATCGCCGGAGAAAATCACAAGTAACTTAGCACAATGCAGTTTTACGAAGGTCAGGTTGGAAAAACAATCCCACGTGACAATGTTAACCTTATTTTATGTCGCATTGTGCACGGGGAAGGCTCCTCATCTTTCCCCCCTTTGAGCTTCGTTCTGTTTATGGTTCTGGGGGGATGTGGGTGTAAGTGTGTGGGTGTAGAGTGTGAGGGTGGTGTCTGGTGTGTGTCTGTGTAGGTGTCTATGTGTATGTGGGTGTGTGTGTGGGGTGTCGTGTGTGTATGGTGGGGTTTGTGTACGTGGGAAGTGTCTCTGTATTGGGGGGGGGGGGTGTCTGCGTGTGTAAACAGAGTCACATTTAAGGGAAGGAAATACAGTTATTTATATTGTGGGAGTCATTCATCCTTGTAAAGTCACCATAACTAATTTAAGTCATGTCTTTGTGGTTCTATATTAAACATCTTGTAATGTTCTGTTAATCCAAGCATATATATACACAAACATATACATAAATATATACACACAACTGGTATATTAATTCTTTATACACCAGGAAATATGACAGTGAATATATAGTATATGTCAAGAGGGGTAATTGTTCACATCTAACACACACACACGCGCGCACGCACACGCACGCACGCACACACACACACACACACATGAATGAAAGACCCTCAGCCACAAAACATCGAGAAATCCTGTAATACCTGGACATGAAACTTTATTGCCTCGAGTTCTCCTTACCAACATGAAGATGACCGCCTTGGATGGGGGGTCGACTTGTTGAGATGAGAAAAACTAACATGAGTTGTAGTCATTTCAGGATGATTAACCCCATTGAGTATGATGACTCAACCTCTGGAGGGTCAATGAAGGCTTAACCCCACTGATGATGATGACTTAACTCTACTGTATGATGATGACTTTATCCCACTGTATGATGATGGCTTAATCCCTTTAGTATAATGACTTAATTCCTTTAGTATGATGACTTAATTCACAGTATGTAGAATGCTTACCTTCTTAAGTATGATGACTTAGACCCCACTGAATGATGATGATCTAACGACTTAAGTATGATGACTTAATTTGATGTATTATTTTTAATCCCTTAGTAAGATGACTTAATCCACTGTATGGCGATTATTTAACTCCTTAAGTATGATGAATGAACCTTAAGTATGATCGCCTCGATTCTTATGGTGACATTATGAAGTGTGATTAAATAACATGTATGGGAATATTGCAAACTTGCATGATGCCTTCCTTGTTGAGTATGATAACTTAAGTATGATAACTTTAAGAGTATGTTGCTTTAACGAGTATGATACAGTGTGTGGTAATTGCCTTGTGATTGACTTAGCATGATGACTTAAATAACTAAAGCAGTATGATCGATTGTAGCATCACGATGACCAGTATGATAACTTAACCTCGTATTCATCAAATAAAGTCCATGAGACCTATGACACACTGACACACACACACACACACACACACACACACACACACACACGCTCTCTCTCTCTCTCTCTTTGTGAGTGGAACATCTTGAATTTGCTTTTTGTGGTTTCCATTAAGTCCGTTTAAGAACAAAGGATGTGCATAAATTTCTCTTTTCTTCTTTTCCTCCTTCTTATTCTCTTTTTCTTTCTTCTTCTTTCTTTTTCTTCTTATCTTCTTCGTCCTCTTTTACTTCCTCCTATTCCTCTAATTTGCTTCATTTTTTCCTTTTTCTCTTCTTATTTTTCCTCTTATTCGTCCTCCTCTTCTTTGTCTAATTGTTCCTCTTGTCCCCTCCTGTTCTTTTTCTTTCTCTTCTTCTTTTGCTTCCTCTTCTTATTTTGCTCTTCTTCTTCTTCTACTCCTTTCTTTTCTTTTTACTCTTCTTCTTCCTATTCTCTTCACCTTCTCTTGTTCGACTTAGCCACCTGACCAATCTACCGAGGTTTAATATATAAAAAAATACTTGACAATCAGTGGCCTGACCCTCTTAGGTAAATCCAGGTAAACTCTCTTAGGTAAATCCAGGTAAACTCTCTTAGTTTACCTGTGTATTATTAACACCTAGTCCAGACGCCGTGTTAGTAGGATGTTCAGGTGTGGGTGTTGGAGAGAGAGGTGAAGGTCCTAAGTGAATGTTGGAGGAAGAGGTGGAGGTACTGACACTCGAGATAGGTGTTGAAGGAAGAGGCTAAGGTTCTAAGACTTGGTACTCGAGGTTGGAGAGAGAGGTGAAGGTCCTAAGGGAATGTTGGAGTAAGAGGTGAGGGTCTTAAGACTTGGTACTCGAGGTGGATGTTGGAGAAAGACGTGAAGGTCTTAAGACTTCCTTGAAAGTCTAGGTGGGTGTTTGAGGGAGAGGTGGGGGTCTTAAGACTTGGTACTCTAGGAAGGGGGTGTTTTACGGGAAGCTGATATTTGTTTCTCTTACCTGTCTATATTATTTTCTTTTGTCTTATATCTGTCTCTGTCTGTCCGTCTGTCTGTCTGTCTGTCAATGATCAAAACGCTTTAAAAATTTACCTACACTTTTAAAACCCCTCTAGTGGCTGAGAGAGAGAGTCGAAACGCAACAAGCGCTTCAGCCTTACTACCAAAAGAAACATCCAGAGTCTACCTCAAAACACCGAGGCATACGAGAGAGAGAAAGGAGAGAAAGAGAGAGAGAGGAAGGGAGGGAGAAAGAGAAAATAAACAAATTAACACCCTAGAGACAAACAGACTCGCACCTCTAAATCAAAACAGTACATCGATTCTCTTTACAATAACAGTATGTTCCTTGACCTCTCCACCTCCTCTAACACACCCCTTCCACTGTTGACGAACGGTTCAGTAATAATACAAAAATCGCATTAAAAATATCCCCCTGGACCATCAATAAAACTTGCCACAATAACTTCATCATCCCGTGATGCCTTCATGTTCGCTCGAAACTAATTAAGCATTCAAGTTCCTCTGAATAATGAATGAAATGACGTCACGCGTAATATTGGAACCATCAGGCTGGGAAAAGTCATCGTACACTTGATAAGGCATAATGTGATGTGCTGTGTGTGTACAGGTGATGGACCAACCGCTGCCAGGCGTAGAATAACACTGCACTACTTGTTACTTATTCACTGTTACATCTCTCTCTTTTCAGTAACTCTAGACTCTCAAATGTGTTTCTTTATAACTAACTTTAATAATATTCTTCATTTTATTTGCTTAATTTATATTTTTCTAAGTAATTTTATTTGAATATTTTTATTCAGTTACTCACCTTCTTATCATTAATTTTAGCGTCACATTGCCTTATTAGTGACTTATTCACCCACCCTGTCACTCACTCACTCACTCACTCATTGATGGAGATATAAATATTCCACCTTACATAACATACAACTAACTAGCAATTATTCGTCAAAAAGTAATTATCCCGTAAATAAACTTCCTAATAATTAAAATACCACCACTAAGTAATTATTAAACATCACACTAAAAAAAATAATCAATTAAGATTTTTTGGTTAGAAGTAAAAAAAAAATAAAAAAAAGTTAGCTAAGCCTCCGTCATCATCACCTGGAGGTTTATTTGAACATCTTTCTTCACAATCATTTCTCCTTGTCGGGTTTTATTTTTTAGCAACTTTTATTGACCTTTCCTGCATGAGTCCGGTGACCTAAGGTGACCTGTGCCTCGAATGGACCAAAGAAGCTTGTAGAAGAGAGAGAGAAACACACACACACACACACACACACACGTACACGTCAGGGGTCTTTAAGAACCACAAGTCAAGGTGGTCTGGGGTGTTAGAATGGAGAGGGCCCGTCATCTCCCTGTTGCTGCTACACACACACACACACACACACACACACACACACAGGATAGTAAAACCACGATAAAAACCTTTTACTTAAGTGCGATAAAACATTGTATTCAAAGGCAGTAAAACCTTGTACCTAAACGTAGTTAAACCTTGTACTTGATATTGGCAAAACCTTGTATATATATATACCTTTTGAAACTAACACAACTTTGTATCTAATCCTGAGATAATCTTTCCTTAACCCCCCTCCCCCCCCCAAAAAAAAATAAACTAGGTCAAAACTTGCAACAAAGTCCCATAACTAAATACAGGATAATATGGAACTTTAACTTAAGTAAATCTAATTATAAACTCTTTAAAATCTGAGAGAACGAAA
>NW_024711405.1:0-19986 GCF_018991925.1 Homarus americanus
GCTGCCTCGCTGGAGCTGGGTAAAGATGAGAGGAGAAGAGCGGATAAGGGAGGAGATTGGCCAACGTGCGGTACCTCGCCCAATGTCGGCTGCCTCGTTGGAGCTGGGGCAAAGAGAAGAGGAGCGGATAAGGGAGGAGATTGGCCAACGTGCGGTCCCTCGCCCAATGTCGGCTGTCTCGCTGGAGCTGGGTAAAGATGAGAGGAGAGGAGAGGAGCGGATAAGGGAGGAGATTGGCACACACGGTGGCGCTGCCGGCGCCGAGGATAGCAAGATAAGGTGCAGTTTGATCTGATCATCTGGTTTGCTATTTCTCTAAGGCCAACGTGCGGTCCCTCGCCCAATGTCGGCTGCCTCGCTGGAGCTGGGGCAAAGAGAAGAGGAGCGGATAAGGGAGGAGATTGGCCAACATGCGGTCCCTCGCCCATTGTCGGCTGCCTCGCTGGAGCTGGGTAAAGATGAGAGGAGAGGAGCGGATAAGGGAGGAGATTGGCCAACGTGCGGTCCCTCGCCCAATGTCGGCTGCCTCGCTGGAGCTGGGGCAAAGAGAAGAGGAGCGGATAAGGGAGGAGGATTGGCCAACGTGGCGTCTCCGCGCGCGCGCCTAATGTCGCTGCTCGCTGGAGCTGTAAAGATGAGAGAGGAGAGAGCGATAGCGGGAGGAGATTGGCACACACGGTGGCGCTGCCGGCGCCGAGGATAGCAAGAGAAGGTGCAGTTTGATCTGATCATCTGGTTTGCTATTTCTCTAAGGCCAATGTGCGGTCCCTCGCCCAATGTCGGCTGCCTCGCTGGAGCTGGGGCAAAGAGAAGAGGAGCGGATAAGGGAGGAGATTGGCCAACGTGCGGTCCCTCGCCCAATGTCGGCTGCCTCCCTGGAGCTGGGGCAAAGAGAAGAGGAGCGGATAAGGGAGGAGATTGGCCAACATGCGGTCCCTCGCCCAATGTCGGCTGCCTCGCTGGAGCTAAAAGATGAGAGGAGAGCGATATGAGGAGATTGGCCAACGTGCGGTCCCTCGCCCAATGTCTTCTGCCTCGCTGGAGCTGGGTAAAGATGAGAGGAGAGGAGAGGAGAGGAGCGGATAAGGGAGGAGATTGGCACAGGTGGCGCTGCCAGCGCCGAGGATAGCAAGAGAAGGTGCATTTTGATCTGATCATCTGGTTTGCTATTTCTCTAAGGCCAACGTGCGGTCCCTCGCCCAATGTCTTCTTGTTTGCTGTCGGTCTGCTCACTATTTTGGCCGCCGTGTTAGGCGTCGCCAATAGCAGCAGCAGCTACCTGGTTTATCCAGTCATATGCTTGTCATTAACGGAGAGAAAGAGAACGGGGCGCTCTTTAAACTAATTTACTGATTTGGGCGGTATCGGGCTCTGCTCTGGTAACTCCAGCAGCAGAGAATGAGGACAATCCCGGCCCCCGCACCAAAAATACTACACTCGGGCGGGAGCGCGCAACCGGAGGAGGACGGACGGGGCTATGGACGGCTGCCCGTCCGTTCCATGGTACCGGCGAATAAGCCTCTTGCCCAAGAGTTAAATTACAATGCCAAAAAAATTCCAAACCTTAACAACAAGCCGTCCGGCCAAACCTTACCCACAAATTTGGGATATGTCTGTCAAACCCTTTCATTGAAACTCGACCTGTGATGGGAGACGGTGATGAAAGCGTCCGCCCTTGTACACTGGATGGCACTATTTCACTATAGTAAGGGGTAGAGGCACCTCGGTCATATTTTACAACATACCAGAGAAGTTCCACACCCGCATGGGAGACCGTCAAAGTCAATCGGGGGTCGATTTAATAGCATACTACAGAAACTTGCACACCCAAATGGGAGACAGTCAAAGTCAATCGGGGGTCGATTTGATAGCATACTACAGAAACTTGCACACCCGAATGGGAGACAGTCAAAGTCAATCGGGGGTCGATTTGATAGCATACTACAGAAACTTGCACACCCGAATGGGAGGCAGTCAAAGTCAATTGGGGGTCGATTTAATAGCATACTACAGAAACTTGCACACCCAAATGGGAGACAGTCAAAGTCAATCGGGGGTCGATTTAATAGCATACTACAGCATACTACAGAAACTTGCACACCCAAATGGGAGACCGTCAAAGTCAATCGGGTCGATTTAATAGCATACTACAGAAACTTGCACACCCGCATGGGAGACCGTCAGAGTCAATCTGGGGTCGATTTGATAGCATACTACAGAAACTTGCACACCCAAATGGGAGACAGTCAAAGTCAATCGGGGGTCGTTTTGATAGCATACTACAGAAACTTGCACACCCGAATGGGAGACAGTCAAAGTCAATCGAGGGTCGATTTAATAGCATACTACAGAAACTTGCACACCCAAATGGTAGACAGTCAAAGTCAATCGGGGGTCGATTTGATAGCATACTACAGAAACTTGCACACCCAAATGGGAGACCGTCAAAGTCAATCGGGGGTCGATTTAATAGCATACTACAGAAACTTGCACACCCGCATGGGAGACCGTCAGAGTCAATCGGGGGTTGATTTGATAGCATACTACAGAAACTTGCACACCCAAATGGGAGACAGTCAAAGTCAATCGGTGGTCGATTTGATAGCATACTACAGAAACTTGCACACCCGAATGGGAGACAGTCAAAGTCAATCGAGGGTCGATTTAATAGCATACTACAGAAACTTGCACACCCAAATGGGAGACAGTCAAAGTCAATCGGGGGTCGATTTGATAGCATACTACAGAAACTTGCACACCCGAATGGGAGGCAGTCAAAGTCAATCGGGGGTCGATTTAATAGCATACTACAGAAACTTGCACACCCAAATGGGAGACAGTCAAAGTCAATCGGGGGTCGATTTGATAGCATACTACAGAAACTTGCACACCCAAATGGGAGACAGTCAAAGTCAATCGAGGGTCGATTTAATAGCATACTACAGAAACTTGCACACCCGAATGGGAGACCTTCAGAGTCAATCGAGGGTCGATTTAATAGCATACTATACAAAATGATCCGAGAATCTGCACACACCGAGTGGGAGACGGTGATGAAAACGTCCGCCCTTGTATATTGGATTGCACTAATTCACTATATTAAGGGGAGAGGGTGCCTTCACACACCTATTCTGTGTGGAATATCTTCTGCCCCCCAGCGGAGCGCTTCGGCGCCTCTGCGAAGCAAAGCGCGGCATTCAAAAACAACAACCAAAGCTGCCGTGGCTTTCCCTTCCCTGCCCTGTATTGGCTGGAGCAGCAGAAGGTTTTTTAGAGAAAATAGTCTCATGGGGTCAGAGGAATGGCTGTGGAGGGCGATCTACAACTTTCATAGCCAGGTCTGTTCTCCTATTGAATATTATTTCTCTCGGCGCAATACGCGCCACGGTTTCCTGTGACAGCAGCAGCATCATGATGTTTCGTCTACCACAAGTCTGAACCGGTTATTCGGCTGTTCTCTCGAACAGTCAGGTTTTAAACTTGCCTAACAAACGATCAAAACAACCTCCACTCGAGGTGCGGTACGGTGACTGTCCTATCGTCCGCCCTTGTATGCTGGATTGCACTAATTCACTATATTAAGGGGAGAGGGTGCCTTCACACACCTATTCTGTGTGGAATATCTTCTGCCCCCCAGCGGAGCGCTTCGGCGCCTCTGCGAAGCAAAGCGCGGCATTCAAAAACAACAACCAAAGCTGCCGTCGGTTTCCCTGCCCTGTATTGGCTGGAGCAGCAGAAGGTTTTTTAGAGAAAATAGTCTCATGGGGTCAGAGGAATGGCTGTGGAGGGCGATCTATGAATTTCACTAGCCAGGTCTGTCTTCCTATTGAACATTATTACTCTCTCTCGGCGCACACGTCGCCACCACGGTTTCCGTGACAGCAGCAGCATCATGATGTTGTGTCTACCAATAAGTCCCGAACAGGGTTATTCGGCTGTTCTCGAACCGTCAGGTTTTAAACTTGCCTAACAAACGATCAAACAACCTCCACTCTCGAGGTGCGGTACGGTGACTGTCCTATCGTCCGCCCCTGTATGCTGGATTGCACTATTTCACTATATTAAGGGGAGAGGGTGCCTTCACACACCTATTCTGTGTGGAATATCTTCCGCCCCCCAGCGGAGCGCTTCGGCGCCTCTGCGAAGCAAAGCGCGGCATTCAAAAACAACAACCAAAGCTGCCGTGGCTTTCCCTTCCCTGCCCTGTATTGGCTGGAGCAGCAGAAGGTTTTTTAGAGAAAATAGTCTCATGGGGTCAGAGGAATGGCTGTGGAGGGCTATCTATGAATTTCACTAGCCAGGTCTGTCTACCTATTGAACATTATTACTCTCTCTCGGCGCACACGTCGCCACCACGGTTTCCGTGACAGCAGCAGCATCATGATGTTGTGTCTACCAATAAGTCCCGAACAGGGTTATTCGGCTGTTCTCGAACAGTCAGGTTTTAAACTTGCCTAACAAACGATCAAACAAATTCCACTCGAGGTGCGGTACGGTGACTGTCCTATCGTCCGCCCCTGCATGTGCTGGATTGCACTAATCTGTACTATATTAAGGAGAGGGTGCCTTCACATTAACGACATTCAGGTGGAATATCTGCCCCCAGCGAGCTGGCTTCTGCGGCTAAAGCTGCATTCAAAAACAACAACCAAAGCTGCCGTGGCTTTCCCTTCCCTGCCCTGTATTGGCTGGAGCAGCAGAAGGTTTTTTAGAGAAAATAGTCTCATGGGGTCAGAGGAATGGCTGTGGAAGGCGATCTATGAATTTCACTAGCCAGGTCTGTCTACCTATTGAACATTATTACTCTCTCTCGGCGCACACGTCGCCACCACGGTTTCCGTGACAGCAGCAGCATCATGATGTTGCGTCTACCAATAAGGCCGGAACCGGTTATTCGGCTGTTCTCGAACAGTCAGGTTTTAAACTTGCTTAACAAACGATCAAACAACCCCCCACTCGAGCAGACGGTGACTGTCCTATCGTCCGCCCCTGTATGCTGATTTACCCAATTCACTATATTAAGGGAGAGTTTCACACACCTATTCTGTGTGGAATATCTTCTGACCCCAGCGAGCGCCGCGCCTGGCGGCTAAAGCGCCGCATTCAAAAAAAACAACAACCAAAGTTGCCGTGGCTTTCCTTCCCTGCTCCTGCAATGGCTGGAGCAGCAGAAGGAGAGAGAGAGAGAAAATAGTCTCATGGGGTCAGAGGAATGGCAGTGGAGCGGGTTCTATGAATTTCACTAGCCAGGTCTGTCTCCCAATTGAACATTATTACTCTCTCGGCGCACACGTCGCCACCACGGTTTCCGTGACAGCAGCAGCATCATGATGTTGCGTCTATTGTAAGTCCGGAACCGGGTTATTCGGCTGTTCGCGAACAGTCAGGTTTTAAACTTGCCTAACAAACGATCAAACAACCTCCACTCTCGAGGTGCGGTACGGTGACTGTCCTATCGTCCGCCCTTGTATGCTGGATTGCACTATTTCACTATATTAAGGGGAGAGGGTGCTTTCACACACCTATTCGGTGTGGAATATCTTCCGCCCCCCAGCGGAGCGCTTCGGCGCCTCTGCGAAGCAAAGCGCGGCATTCAAAAATAACAACCAAAGTTGCTGTCGCTTTCCCTTCCCTGCCCTGCAATGGCTGGAGCAGCAGAAGGAGAGAGAGAGAGAAAATAGTCCTTAAGGGGTCAGAGGAATGCTGTGGAGGGCGATCTATGAATTCCCCACTAGCCAGGTCTGTCTACCTATTGAACATTATTACTCTCGCAACATGCCGCCACCACGGTTTCCGTGACAAGTTGTTGTTACATCACATGTTGTGTTCACCAATAAGTTCCGGAACAG
Organism: Homarus americanus; assembly: GCF_018991925.1. Taxonomy (NCBI): domain Eukaryota; kingdom Metazoa; phylum Arthropoda; class Malacostraca; order Decapoda; family Nephropidae; genus Homarus; species Homarus americanus. The sequence goes on from NW_024711405.1 coordinate 5,850, forward strand.
GGTTATTCGGCTGTTCTTTGAACAGCCGGTTTTAAAACTTGCCTAACAAACGATCAAACAACCTCCACTCGGAGGTGCGGTGTCCTATCGTCCGCCCCTGTATGCTGGATTGCACTAATTCACTATATTAAGGGGAGAGGGTGCCTTCACACACCTATTCTGTGTGGAATATCTTCTGCCCCCCAGCGGAGCGCTTCGGCGCCTCTGCGAAGCAAAGCGCGGCATTCAAAAACAACAACCAAAGCTGCCGTGGCTTTCCCTTCCCTGCCCTGTATTGGCTGGAGCAGCAGAAGGTTTTTTAGAGAAAATAGTCTCATGGGGTCAGAGGAATGGCTGTGGAGGGCGATCTATGAATTTCACTAGCCAGGTCTGTCTTCCTATTGAACATTATTACTCTCTCTCGGCGCACACGTCGCCACCACGGTTTCCGTGACAGCAGCAGCATCATGATGTTGTGTCTACCAATAAGTCCCGAACAGGGTTATTCGGCTGTTCTCGAACAGTCAGGTTTTAAACTTGCTTAACAAACGATCAAACAACCTCCACTCTCGAGGTGCGGTACGGTGACTGTCCTATCGTCCGCCCCTGTATGCTGGATTGCACTATTTCACTATATTAAGGGGAGAGGGTGCCTTCACATACCTATTCTGTGTGGAATATCTTCCGCCCCCCAGCGGAGCGCTTCGGCGCCTCTGCGAAGCAAAGCGCGGCATTCAAAAACAACAACCAAAGCTGCCGTGGCTTTCCCGTCCCTGCCCTGTATTGGCTGGAGCAGCAGAAGGTTTTTTAGAGAAAATAGTCTCATGGGGTCAGAGGAATGGCTGTGGAGGGCGATCTATGAATTTCACTAGCCAGGTCTGTCTACCTATTGAACATTATTACTCTCTCTCGGCGCACACGTCGCCACCACGGTTTCCGTGACAGCAGCAGCATCATGATGTTGTGTCTACCAATAAGTCCCGAACAGGGTTATTCGGCTGTTCTCGAACAGTCAGGTTTTAAACTTGCCTAACAAACGATCAAACAAACTCCACTCTCGAGGTGCGGTACGGTGACTGTCCTATCGTCCGCCCCTGTATGCTGGATTGCACTAATTCACTATATTAAGGGGAGAGGGTGCCTTCACACACCTATTCTGTGTGGAATATCTTCTGCCCCCCAGCGGAGCGCTTCGGCGCCTCTGCGAAGCAAAGCGCGGCATTCAAAAACAACAACCAAAGCTGCCGTGGCTTTCCCTTCCCTGCCCTGTATTGGCTGGAGCAGCAGAAGGTTTTTTAGAGAAAATAGTCTCATGGGGTCAGAGGAATGGCTGTGGAGGGCGATCTATGAATTTCACTAGCCAGGTCTGTCTTCCTATTGAACATTATTACTCTCTCTCGGCGCACACGTCGCCACCACGGTTTCCGTGACAGCAGCAGCATCATGATGTTATTAATACCAATAGAATCCCCGAACAGGGTTATTCAGCTGTTCTTTGAACAGTCAGGTTTCAAACTGCCTAATGTTTGATCAAACAACCTCCACTCTCGAGGTGCGGTACGGTGACTGTCCTATCGTCCGCCCCTGTATGCTGGATTGCACTAATTCACTATATTAAGGGGAGAGGGTGCCTTCACACACCTATTCTGTGTGGAATATCTTCCGCCCCCCAGCGGAGCGCTTCGGCGCCTCTGCGAAGCAAAGCGCGGCATTCAAAAACAACAACCAAAGCTGCCGTGGCTTTCCCTTCCCTGCCCTGTATTGGCTGGAGCAGCAGAAGGTTTTTTAGAGAAAATCGTCTCATGGGGTCAGAGGAATGGCTGTGGAGGGCGTCTACTGTAAATTTCACTAGCCAGGTCTGTCCTACCTGTTGAACATTATTACTCTCTCTCAGCACTTTTGCATCCCCTTACCACGGTTTCATGACAGCAGCAACATCTGTGATGTTATGTCTACCAATAAGTCCCGAACAGGGTTGTTGGCTGTTCTCGAATGATCAGGTTTCAACTTGCCTATTTCAAACGATCAAACAACCTCCACTCTCGAGGTGCGGTACGGTGACTGTCCTATCGTCCGCCCCTGTATGCTGGATTGCACTAATTCACTATATTAAGGGGAGAGGGTGCCTTCACACACCTATTCTGTGTGGAATATCTTCTGCCCCCCAGCGGAGCGCTTCGGCGCCTCTGCGAAGCAAAGCGCGGCATTCAAAAACAACAACCAAAGCTGCCGTGGCTTTCCCTTCCCTGCCCTGTATTGGCTGGAGCAGCAGAAGGTTTTTTAGAGAAAATAGTCTCATGGGGTCAGAGGAATGGCTGTGGAGGGCGATCTATGAATTTCACTAGCCAGGTCTGTCTACCTATTGAACATTATTACTCTCTCTCGGCGCACACGTCGCCACCACGGTTTCCGTGACAGCAGCAGCATCATGATGTTGTGTCTACCAATAAGTCCCGAACAGGGTTATTCGGCTGTTCTCGAACAGTCAGGTTTTAAACTTGCCTAACAAACGATCAAACAACCTCCACTCTCGAGGTGCGGTACGGTGACTGTCCTATCGTCCGCCCCTGTATGCTGGATTGCACTAATTCACTATATTAAGGGGAGAGGGTGCCTTCACACACCTATTCTGTGTGGAATATCTTCCGCCCCCCAGCGGAGCGCTTCGGCGCCTCTGCGAAGCAAAGGGCGGCATTCAAAAACAACAACCAAAGCTGCCGTGGCTTTCCCTTCCCTGCCCTGTATTGGCTGGAGCAGCAGAAGGTTTTTTAGAGAAAATAGTCTCATGGGGTCAGAGGAATGGCTGTGGAGGGCGATCTATGAATTTCACTAGCCAGGTCTGTCTACCTATTGAACATTATTACTCTCTCGCGCACACATCGCACCACAGTTTCGTGACAGCAGCAACACTCATGATGTTGTGTCTGCAATAAGTCCCGAACAGGGTTATTCGGCTGTTCTCGAACAGTCAGGTTTTAAACTTGCCTAACAAACGATCAAACAACCTCCACTCTCGAGGTGCGGTACGGTGACTGTCCTATCGTCCGCCCCTGTATGCTGGATTGCACTAATTCACTATATTAAGGGGAGAGGGTGCCTTCACACACCTATTCTGTGTGGAATATCTTCTGCCCCCCAGCGTAGCGCTTCGGCGCCTCTGCGAAGCAAAGCGCGGCATTCAAAAACAACAACCAAAGCTGCCGTGGCTTTCCCTTCCCTGCCCTGTATTGGCTGGAGCAGCAGAAGGTTTTTTAGAGAAAATAGTCTCATGGGGTCAGAGGAATGGCTGTGGAGGGCGATCTATGAATTTCACTAGCCAGGTCTGTCTACCTATTGAACATTATTACTCTCTCTCGGCGCACACGTCGCCACCACGGTTTCCGTGACAGCAGCAGCATCATGATGTTGTGTCTACCAATAAGTCCCGAAAAGGGTTATTCGGCTGTTCTCGAACAGTCAGGTTTTAAACTTGCCTAACAAACGATCAAACAACCTCCACTCTCGAGGTGCGGTACGGTGACTGTCCTATCGTCCGCCCCTGTATGCTGGATTGCACTAATTCACTATATTAAGGGGAGAGGGTGCCTTCACACACCTATTCTGTGTGGAATATCTTCTGCCCCCCAGCGGAGCGCTTCGGCGCCTCTGCGAAGCAAAGCGCGGCATTCAAAAACAACAACCAAAGCTGCCGTGGCTTTTCCTTCCCTGCCCTGTATTGGCTGGAGCAGCAGAAGGTTTTTTAGAGAAAATAGTCTCATGGGGTCAGAGGAATGGCTGTGGAGGGCGATCTATGAATTTCACTAGCCAGGTCTGTCTACCTATTGAACATTATTACTCTCTCTCGGCGCACACGTCGCCACCACGGTTTCCGTGACAGCAGCAGCATCATGATGTTGCGTCTACCAATAAGGCCGGAACCGGTTATTCGGCTGTTCTCGAACAGTCAGGTTTTAAACTTGCTTAACAAACGATCAAACAACCTCCACTCTCGAGGTGCGGTACGGTGACTGTCCTATCGTCCGCCCCTGTATGCTGGATTGCACTAATTCACTATATTAAGGGGAGAGGGTGCCTTCACACACCTATTCTGTGTGGAATATCTTCCGCCCCCCAGCGGAGCGCTTCGGCGCCTCTGCGAAGCAAAAGCAGCGGCATTCAAAGAAAACAACAACCAAAGCTGCCGTGGCTTTCCTTCCCTGCCATGTATTGGCTGGAGCAGCAGAAAGGTTTTAGAAAATAGTCTCATGGGGTCAGAGGAATGGCTGGAAGCGATCTATGCGTTCACTAGCAGGTCTGTCACCTGTGAACATTTATTACTCTCTCTCGGCACACACGTCGCCACCAGGGTTTCATTGACAGCAGCAGCATCATGATGTTGTGATACCACCTGTAAGGCCGGAACCGATTTATTCGGCTGTTCTCGAACAGTCAGGTTTTAAACTGGCCTAACAAACGATCAAACAACCTCCACTCTCGAGGTGCGGTACGGTGACTGTCCTATCGTCCGCCCCTGTATGCTGGATTGCACTAATTCACTATATTAAGGGGAGAGGGTGCCTTCACACACCTATTCTGTGTGGAATATCTTCTGCCCCCCAGCGGAGCGCTTCGGCGCCTCTGCGAAGCAAAGCGCGGCATTCAAAAACAACAACCAAAGCTGCCGTGGCTTTCCCTTCCCTGCCATGTATTGGCTGGAGCAGCAGAAGGTTTTTTAGAGAAAATAGTCTCATGGGGTCAGAGGAATGGCAGTGGAGTGGGCTTATGGCGAGTAGGCTCACCATCTATCAATTACACTTGCCAGGTCTCTCTTCCGTTTGGACATTATTTACTCTTTCTCTCTCTCGGCGCACACGTCGCCACCCCACTAGTTTCCGTCACAGTATATGCTGCGGCCTTTCAGTCGGGAACGGGGCTCCCCTTCGCCTTGCCGTCTGCCCAACTTAGCGGATTCGCGTTGGTCGATCACCCCGTCTTCGCGTCTGTGCCGGCCTTCAATGCAGCGCCTAACCGTCTCTTGACCGAGATTCATTGCTACCCTAAATGTGCATAGACAACGCTCATGGTTCAACACGACCAGGGCGCAGTCTGGTAGCCGAGTATACTAAAAAGAGAGTTTAGCAGCCAAAACTCGTCAAAGCACACGTTGGGTTACCCCATCACCTAACAACGATGGCGGTTCCCACCCGTGAAATACACAACCTAACCAATATTGGGCGACGATGGCGCTCATGAGTCCACGTCCCCACAAACAGTAAGAGAGAGTGAGAAAGAAAGAGAGAGAGGAGAAGGATAAGGGAGGAGATTGGCCAACGTGCGGTCCCTCGCCCAATGTCGGCTGCCTCGCTGGAGCTGGGTAAAGATGAGAGGAGCGGATAAGGGAGGAGATTGGCACACACGGTGGCGCTGCCGGCGCCGAGGATAGCAAGAGAAGGTGCAGTTTGATCTGATCATCTGGTTTGCTATTTCTCTAAGGCCAACGTGCGGTCCCTCGCCCAATGTCGGCTGCCTCGCTGGAGCTGGGTAAAGATGAGAGGAGAGGAGCGGATAAGGGAGGAGATTGGCCAACGTGCGGTCCCTCGCCCAATGTCGGTTGCCTCGCTGGAGCTGGGTAAAGATGAGAGGAGAGGAGCGGATAAGGGAGGAGATTGGCACACACGGTGGCGCTGCCAGCGCCGAGGATAGCAAGAGAAGGTGCAGGTTTGATCTGATCATCTGGTTTGCTATTTCTCTAAGGCCAACGTGCGGTCCCTCGCCCCATGTCTTCTCGTTTTTTACTGTCGGTCTGCTCACTATTTTGGCTGGCGTGTTAGGCGTCGCCAATAGCAGCAGCAGCAGCAGCAGTAGCAGCTACCTGGTTTATCCAGTCATATGCTTGTCATTAACGGAGAGAAAGAGAACGGGGCGCTCTTTAAACTAATTTACTGAATTGGGCGGTATCGGGCTCTGCTCTGGTAACTCCAGCAGCAGCGAATGAGGACAATCCCGGCCCCCGCACCAAAAATACTACACTCGGGCGGGAGCGCGCAACCGGAGGAGGACGGACGGGGCTATGGATGGCTGCCTGTCCGTTCCATGCTCCCTGCGAATAAGCCTCTTGCCCAAGAGTTAAATTACAATGCCAAAAAAATTCCAAACCTTAACAACAAGCCGTCCGGCCAAACCTAACCCACAAATTGGGCTATGTCTGTCAAACCCTTTCATTGAGACTTGACCTGTGATGGTTAGTCATAAAAAGACCAAATGGCAAATGTACAACTCTTAACGGTGCACGGTGTCTGCACTGGCGCAGCTATTTTTCAAGTGTCTGCCAAGGATGATGGAAAGTTAGAGTTGATGAGATACTGCCCTAGTTCTATTCATAAACGATGCCAACTTCCTTATGGGGAAGTATGGTTGCAAAGGTGAAACTTTAAGGAATTGACGGAAGGGCACCACGAGGAGTGGAGCCTGTGGGTTAAATTGATTCAAGATGGGAAACCTGACACCCACCGAGTCCAGACACCGGAAGGATTGAGCCATGCATGTGAAAGTACAATCTGGTTTAAGGGGAAACCCCGAATGGGTGCTAATGCACATACTGTGGCAATACAAGCAAATGGTGTCCATTGCTTTAAAAGTTTTGTGATACTGTTGCCAAGCAGAACTGGTTAATGAAGGAATGAATACTCATTCCGATACTATTGAGAGGCTTTAGACAGCAGGAGTGTGGCTATGGATGTTGGAAATTGATCTTGGTGGTAGTAGCAAATGGTGGAGAGAGAAGTTGTGGCCTCAGCCCGATTCACGCTGGAGGCCAATGCAACAAGAGCAGAGGAGAACTAGTAGGGGTTCTCCTCGGACACAGGCGCAAGTGAACACGGCACTTATTGTTTAAGGAACCCTAGTGGGTCTGGGAAAGAGTTCGCTGTTAGGCGTCCGGGAAGACTGACCGTAATAGCCGTAAGGTGCATGCGGTGTCTCTTTTGGTAAAGAGTGTGTGGGAAGTCGGCAAATGAGATGTGTAAGTATGGACAAGGATTGGCTCTGAGGAACGGACATGCTGGGTCCGTGCTGGAAGCGGGTTGGGGATCGAGCGCAGGGTCGAGCGAGGAGACGACAGGTATATGGATCTCGTACCGCGGTTCGGCGGTGTGGGGGATGTACACTCTCATACCGATGAACTTCGGTGGTCTTGCGCCTGTCAGAACCGAGCTCTTTCCGCAGTTCGTTCGTCCCCTATTCCCGTGGAACGCATGGGCTGCGTGGTCGTGTTCGTGGATGGTGTTCGTCGTCCCTCCCTTTTCAGAGGTGGGGGGGGGGGGGGCGGGGCTTTCCGGTTCACTAGAATGCCACTTCGGCTGCCGTTCCACTCAGACAAGACACGGATCAATGGCATTCGAGGGTCTAATGAAGTCTGAAAACTAGCCACAATTCCTTAATTACTTACGGAATAACACAGTTCTGACTGTCCCATGGGAAAGATGAGTGCTTAGACTCTTTTGAGTGAGTCAGTCTTCCCCCCCGGTACCAAAGACGCCCTGTGAATCCCAAAATGCTCAAGATGACCACGTTGCAAGTGATGCCTCGGTGTAGAGAATCAAGGCTGGAACTGTTCGACTTTGACGTCAACGTTCACAAATTTCTCTCCAAATTAAGGATGGACCGACAGGGTCGGCCAGGAGAATGAATTGGTGGTATTTAAATGACGATCTCAGTATCTGATATTTACCAGGAGCTGAAGGGTAGCTTAAACTTGGAGTTTTTACTCTGTCTAGCATTTCCAACACAGAAGGCACGGCTTCTGAGAAAAGTCCACACAAATGAAGTGAGAAACTTCAACCTGCTTAGTCCCGGTTTGTTGCCGCGAGACATTCTGAGAAGCGGAGCTTAGAAATTCCTGCTGTCATGTGAGGTTTCCTTGAGTTTCTGACGGGATTTCAATAGAGGGAGATAAAATTGACCCGAAACTCTGACAAAGCAGAGAGAGAGAGTTTGCCTAAATGTGGTGCATTCCACACCAGCAGACCGCTGGAGGTTTCGTCACGCCCCCCGATGGCGAAATCCTCTGTTACAGCAGAAGTGTCTGTTTTGCCCGTTCACACCAGCAGACCGCTGGAGGTTTCGTCACGCACCCCGATGGCGAAATCCTCTTTTACAGCAGAGTCTGTTTAACCTAACCTAACCGTGGTGTCCACACTACCAGAATGCTGGAGGTTTCGTCACGCACCCCGATGGCGAAATCCTCCGTTAAAGCAGGAGTGTCGGTTTAACCTAACCTAACCTAACTGTGGTGCATTCCACACTACCAGACCGCTGGAGGTTTCGTCACGCCCCCCATGGCGAAATCCTCCAATACAGCGGCAGCAGTGTCTAGCGGCCTGCTCCATTGCGCAAGTGTCTGTTTAACCTAACCTAGGTTAAAGTGTATTGGTGTCCTGAAGTTTTATAGAGGCTTGCCAGCCTAACCCTTTCATTGAGACTCGACCTGTGATGGTTAGTCGTAAAAAGACCAAATGGCAAATGTACAACTCTTAACGGTGCACGGTGTCTGCACTGGCGCAGCTTTTTTTCAAGTGTCTGCCAAGGATGATGGAAAGTTAGAGTTGATGAGATACTGCCCTAGTTCTATTCATAAACGATGCCAACTTCCTTATGGGGAAGTATGGTTGCAAAGGTGAAACTTTAAGGAATTGACGGAAGGGCACCACCAGGAGTGGAGCCTGTCGGTTAAATTGATTCAAGATTGGAAACCTTACTACATTATCGCTCTCTCTCGGCGCACACGTCGCCACCCCACTAGTTTCCGTCACAGCATATGCTGCGGCCTTTCAGTCCGGAACGGGGCTCCCCTTCGCCTTGCCGTCTGCCCAACTTAGCGGACTCGCGTTGGTCGATCACCCCGTCTTCGCGTCTGTGCCGGCCTTCAATGCAGCGCCTAACCATCTCTTGACCGAGATTCATTGCTACCCTAAATGTGCATAGACAACGCTCATGGTTCAACACGACCAGGGCGCAGTCTGGGAGCCGAGTATACTAAAAAGAGAGTTTAGCAGCCAAAACTCGTCAAAGCACACGTTGGGTTACCCCATCACCTAACCGATGGCGGTTCCCACCCGTGAAATACACAACCTAACCAACATTGGGCGACGATGGCGATCATGAGCCCACGTCCCCACAAACAGTAAGAGAGAGTGAGAAAGAAAGAGAGAGAGGAGAAGGATAAGGGAGGAGATTGGCCAACGTGCGGCCCCTCGCCCAATGTCTTCTGCCTCGCTGGAGCTGGGTAAAGATGAGAGGAGAGGAGAGGAGAGGAGCGGATAAGGGAGGAGATTGGCACAGGTGGCGCTGCCGGCGCCGAGGATAGCAAGAGAAGGTGCATTTTGATCTGATCATCTGGTTTGCTATTTCTCTAAGGCCAACGTGCGGTCCCTCGCCCAATGTCTTCTTGTTTGCTGTCGGTCTGCTCACTATTTTGGCCGCCGTGTTAGGCGTCGCCAATAGCAGCAGCAGCTACCTGGTTTTTCCAGTCATATGCTTGTCATTAACGGAGAGAAAGAGAACGGGGCGCTCTTTAAACTAATTTACTGATTTGGGCGGTATCGGGCTCTGCTCTGGTAACTCCAGCAGCGAATGATGACAATCCCGGCCCCCGCACTCGTCTTAAGAATAAGAAGGAACGGAGTCAGGGGTGGGAGTACCGGCGCCATGGCCGCTGGTACCCCCGATAAAGCCCCTCAAACCTTCCTCCGTCTTAAGAATATGAAGGAATGGAGTCAGGGGTGGGAGTACCGGTGCCATGGTCACTGGTAACCCCGTTACAAGCCCCTCAAACATTCCTCTCTGTCTTATGGATCAGAAGGAACCTTAAAGATTAAGCCATGCATGTGAAAGTACAATCTGGTGTAAGGGGAAACCCCGAATGGGTGCAAATGCACATACTGTGGCAATACAAGCAAATGGTGTCCTTTGCTTTAAAAGTTTTGTGATACTGTTGCCAAGCAGAACTGGTTAATGAAGGACTGAATACTCATTCCGATACTATTGAGAGGCTTTAGACAGCAGGAGTGTGGCTATGGATGTTGGAAATTGATCTTGGTGGTAGTAGCAAATGGTGGAGAGAGAAGTTGAGGCCTCGGCCCGATTCACGCTGGAGGCCAATGCAACAAGAGCAGAGGAGAACTAGTAGGGGTTCTCCTCGGACACAGGCGCAAGTGAACACGGCACTTATTGTTTAAGGAACCCTAGTGGGTCTGGGAAAGAGTTCGCTGTTAGGCGTCCGGGAAGACTGACCGTACTAGCCGTAAGGTGCATGCGGTGTCTCTTTTGGTAAAGAGTGTGTGGGAAGTCGGCAAATGAGATGTGTAAGTATGGGCAAGGATTGGCTCTGAGGAACGGACATGCTGGGTCCGTGCTGGAAGCTGGAGTTGAGGATCGGCGCGCAGAATCCTTCCCGAAACGAGAGACAACAGAAGAAATATATATATGAATCTCATACCACCAGTTGATTCGTTCGTCCTAATGTCAGATGGTGCGTCGTCCTCAGAGATTGAAGGCGAACTTTCGGTTCACTACAGAATACGCTGGCTGCGTTCACTCAGACAGACACGGATCAATGGCATTCGAGGGTCTAATGAAGTCTGAAAACTAGCCACAATTCCTTAATTACTTACGGAATAACACAGTTCCGACTGTCACATGGGAAAGAAGTTTGCTTAGACTCTATTGAGTCAGTCAGTCTTCCCCCCCGGTTCCAAAGACGCCCAAAGAATCCAAAATTGCTCAAGATGACCACGTTGCAACTTATGCCTCGGTGTAGAGAATCATGGCTGGAACTGTTCGACTTTGACGTCAACGTTCACAATTTTCTCTCAAAATTACGGATGGACCGACAGAGTCGGCGAGGAGAATGAATTGGTGGTATTTATATGACGATCTCAGTATCTGATATTTACCAGGAGCTGAAGGGCAGCTTAAACTTGGAGTTGAAACTCTGTCTAGCATTTCCAACACAGAAGGCACGGCTTCTGAAAATAGTCCACACAAATGAAGTGAGAAACTTCAAGTGAGAAGTCCCGGTTTGTTGCCGCGAGACATTCTGAGAAGCGGAGCTCAGAAATTCCTGCTAAGTCATGTGAGGTTTCCTAGAGTTTCTGACGGGTTTCCAAGAGATAAAAAGGACCCGAAACTGTGACAAAGCAGAGAGAGAGAGTTTGCCTAATCGTGGTGTATTCCACACTACCAGACCGCTCGAGGTTTCGTCACGCCCCCCGATGGCGAAATCCTCCGTTACAGCAGAAGTGTCTGTTTTGCCCGTTCACACCACCAGAACGCTGGAGGTTTCGTCACGCACCCCGATGGCGAAATCCTCATTTACAGCAGAGTCTGTTTAACCTAACCTAACCGTGGTGTCCACACTACCAGACTGCTGGAGGTTTCGTCACGCCCCCCGATGGCGAAATCCTCCGTTATAGTAGAAGTGTATGCAAATCCATATACTGTGGCAATACAAGCAAATGACGTCCACTGCTTTAAAAGTTTTGTGATACTGTTGCCAAGCAGAACTGGTTAATGAAGGAATGAATACTCATTCCGATACTATTGAGAGGCTTTAGAAAGCAGGAGTGTGGCTATGGATGTTGGAAATTGATCTTGGTGGTAGTAGCAAATGGTGGAGAGAGAAGTTGAGGCCTCGGCTCGATTCACGCTGGAGGCCAATGCAACAAGAGCAGAGGAGAACTAGTAGGGGTTCTCCTGGGACAGAGGCTAAAGTGAACACGGCACTTATTGTTTAAAGACTAAGAAGGAACGGAGTCAGGGGTGGGAGTACCGGCGCCATGGCCGCTGGTAACCCCGTTACAAGCCCATCAAACCTTCCTCCGTCTTAAGAATAAGAAGGAACGGAGTCAGGGGTGGGATTACCGGCGCCATGGCCGCTGGTACCCCCGATAAAGCCCCTCAAACCTTCCTCTCTGTCTTCTTGATAAGAAGGAACCTTAAAGATTAAGCCATGCATGGACAAGGATTGGCTCTGAGGAACGGACATGCTGGGTCCGTGCTGGAAGCGGGTTGGGGATCGAGCGCAGGGTCGAGCGAGGAGACGGCAGGTATATGGATCTCGTACCGCGGTTCGGCGGTGTGGGGGATGTACACTGTCATACCGATGAACTTCGGTGGTCTTGCGCCTGTCAGAACCGAGCTCTTTCCGCAGTTCGTTCGTCCCCTATTCCCGTGGAATGCATGGGCTGCGTGGTCGTGTTCGTGGATGGTGTTCGTCGTCCCTCCCTTTTTAGAGGTGGGGGGGGGGAGGCGGGGCTTTCCGGTTCACTGGAATGCCACTTCGGCTGCCGTTCCATTCAGACAAGACACGGATCAATGGTATTCGACGGTCTAATGAAGTCTGAAAACTAGCCACAATTCCTTAATTACTTACGGAATAACACAGTTGCGACTGTCCCATGGGAAAGAAGTTTGCTGAGACTCTTTTGACTGAGTCAGTCTTCCCCCCCGGTTCCAAAGACGCCCAAAGAATCCCAAATTGCTCAAGATGACCACGTTGCAACTGATGCCTCGGTGTAGATAATCAAGGTTGGAACTGTTCGACTTTGACGTCAACGTTCGTAATTTTCTCTCAAAAGTAAGGATGGACCGACAGAGTCGTCCAGGAGAATGAATTGGTGGTATTTAAATGACGATCTCAGTATCTGATATTTACCAGGAGCTGAAGGGCAGCTTAAACTTGGAGTTGAAACTCTGTCTAGCATTTCCAACACAGAAGGCACGGCTTCTGAGAAAAGTCCACACAAATGAAGTGAGAAACTTCAACCTGCTTAGTCCCTGTTTGTTGCCGCGAGACATTCTGAGAAGCGGAGCTCAGAAATTCCTGCTTAAGAATAAGAAGGAACGGAGTCAGGGGTGGGAGTACCGGCGCCATGGCCGCTGGTACCCCGATAAAGCCCCTCAAACCTTCCTCCGTCTTAAGAATAAGAAGGAACGGAGTCAGGGGTGGGAGTACCGGCGCCATGGCCGCTGGTACCCCCGATAAAGACACCTCAAACCTTCCTCCGTCTTAAGAATAAGAAGGAACGGACTCAGGGGTGGGAGTACCGGCGCCATGGCCGCTGGTACCCCGATAAAGCCCCTCAAACCTTCCTCCGGAGTTAGGGGTGGGAGTACCGGCGCCATGGCCGCTGGTACCCCCGATAAAGACACCTCAAACCTTCCTCCGTCTTAAGAATAAGAAGGAACGGACTCAGGGGGTGCAGGAGTACCGGCGCCATGGCCGCTGGTACCCCGATAAAACCCCTCAAACCTTCACTCCGGAGTTAGGGGTGGGAGTACCGGCGCCATGGCCGCTGGTACCCCCGATAAGGCACCTCAAACCTTCACTCCGTCTTAAGAATAGAAGAACGGACTCAGGGGTGGGAGTACCGGCGCCATGGCCGCTGGTACCCCCGATAAACCCCTCAAACCTTCCTCCGGAGTTAGGGGTAGGTACCGGCGCCATGTACTAACCCACCCCGATAAAATCAAACCTTCCTCCGTCTTAAGAATAAGAAGGAACGAGACTCAGGGTGGGAGTACCGGCGCCATGGCCGCTGGTACCCCCGATGCAAAAGCCTCAAACCTTCCTCCGGAGTCAGGGGTGGGAGTACCGGCGCCATGGCCGCTGGTACCCCCGATAAAGACACCTCAAACCTTCCTCCGTCTTAAGAATAAGAAGGAACGGACTCAGGGGTGGGAGTACCGGCGCCATGGCCGCTGGTACCCCGATAAAGCCCCTCAAACCTTCCTCCGGAGTTAGGGGTGGGAGTACCGGCGCCATGGCCGCTGGTACCCCCGATAAAGACACCTCAAACCTTCCTCCGTCTTAAGAATAAGAAGGAACGGACTCAGGGGTGGGAGTACCGGCGCCATGGCCGCTGGTACCCCCGATAAAGCCCCTCAAACCTTCCTCCGGCGTTAGGGGTGGGAGTACCGGCGCCATGGCCGCTGGTACCCCCGATAAAGCCCCTCAAACCTTCCTCCGTCTTAAGAATAAGAAGGAACGGAGTCAGGGGTGGGAGTACCGGCGCCATGGCCGCTGGTACCCCCGATAAAGCCCCTCAAACCTTCCTCCGAATTAAGAATAAGAAGGAAAGGAGTCAGGGGTGGGAGTACCGGCGCCATGGCCGCTGGTACC
>NW_024711406.1:0-55000 GCF_018991925.1 Homarus americanus
TAACACCCAGCATGGACGCCAAATTCCTCCGGTAGATGGAAGGCGTTTCAGTAATTATTTTAAGAGGCGCTGCTCTCAGTGGACACTCAAGCAACTGTCAGAACACCATCCACCTCAAGCTATGATGAATGACAACAAGGGCAGCTGGTAACACCTCACCCAGCCATCCGACGACTGAGAGAGAAATGATATACATGTACACTGAGAGATAGAGAGAGAGAGAGAGAGAATGAGATACTTGTATAGAGAGAAGAGTGTATAATGAGAGCGAGTGTGAAATACAGGCATAGAAAAAGAGAAATGTACAACGAGGGAGATAGATAAATACATGTTGAACGAGAGAGATATAAATAGAGAGGAAACCAACTAAATACGTTGAGAGAGTGAAACAGGAAGAGAAATTACAATATAGCAAGGAAGGAGAATTCATCGTCGACAGAGAGGTACAAGTCATGGAGGAGCCGAGGTGGACAGTGGTGTTGAGGGTGGTGGCTTGACTCTTTATTAATTCATCATCCATTGCCAGATAGATACTGACGCCTAGCTTCTATAGCGCTACGAGACCCGCCCACCACCAGGCAAAGTGGCCAGTGTGGACGAAACTACTGTACTGTACCACGAAATAGATTCTTCTAACAGTCTATGATATAAATCTTTGCTCGATACCATGAAGATGTATTTTATGTGGCTGAAGATCCAGTATTTTCTTGGAGAGGTAGAGTATACTGTACGTGGCCAGGATGTTGATTCATACATTTACTGTAATTGCGCAGTAATTCAATTTCACACGGATATGTATTTAGCAGTGTTCAAACGTTTGCGCTCCTCTTCTCTGCTCTTCCAGTCTTCTCTTTTTCTCCCACTCCTCATCTTTCCCCTTCCTTTTCTTTCCTTTTCATTTCCTTATATGTCCCATTTCCTCTACCCTTTCGCAACTTTCTCTTTCCATGTTCACCTTTCTACTTTCGTCCTCTTTCCCTATCCCTACTTTCTCCCTCCTTCCCCATGCTCCATTTTTTTCTAATTTCCTTTCTAGAACGGTTTTACCCACTCTATTGCACTTATTGTTGACAACAGAGGTCCTGTAGCGCTGATGTAGTGACTTAGAACCACTAGAGGGAACCACAAGATGGGCTCAGTAAGGTGAGGCAGACGACCACACGAGACACATTACTTCCTTATAAGTTCCTGGAGACCAGCAGCAGAACCAGGAGCTTCAGGCTGCCGTGCCCCACCACAGTTCACATATTAACTCTGCCTTATGAGCGACTAAATGACAGACTGAAAGAACCATTTGCCTTGCCCTCGCTGACGTAGTTTATTAGCAGTTCTTGTTTATTGTTTTCTAGGATGAGTTATCTGTACTCGTCAAAAAATGAGGTGTGTTACGAACCTCGCCACCAATTGTCATGATATACCTACCCAGCACTACGAGCAACGCCATCTAGGGACGAAACACGAGTATGACTCGTCTTGGTTACCACTCCCGGGTTTCCCTTCTCCATATCATGGTTGTTGCGTCACCTCCTCAAAGTCTTCTTCGTCAGCTCCAATTCGAGGAGAGAGCACTACACTCTGGGAAGTGACCACAGGATCACCTATCCTGGAAACCTACGGCACAGTGACTACCTACCGTCTTCTCAGCCTTGCTCGTCAGCCATCTCAGCTCCGCACTTAAGTATTTGTAATCTTATATTGCCTCCCCCACGTCCACTTGCTTCAAAATTGTTTATGTTGTATAAATATGTATATATTGTTAATGTTTAGGTTAAGTATGGTTAAGGGTAAATTATAGAAAGTTGAATATTTTGGTTAAGGAATTTATGGTACTTTATTATACACAACAAAAACTCGCATCCTTTGTCTACCCTTTTATAGTCCGATTGTCTTTGTTTTTGTTTTTGTTGTTGCATGTTGGGATCTGGGTAGACGTATAACTATATTCTAAATCCCCAACTCGTAACAAATGGCGACCTTGCCAGGCGAATGGGGTGTTTTACCTTTCTTCCAGGTTTGAAGGACTTCATTTGTGCATGTCTGAAACATAACTATTGACGAAAGAACGAACGGGAGGGCGGAAGGAAAAAGTCCTAACCACTAGAATGAAGCAAAAGACGGGAAGCTCCAGTATGTGGCTCTGACGATGATCCGGTTGATGGAAGTAGCTCACATGCTCCTGGGCGTGTCCTCTTGTTCATTGTGTGTACAGCAGTACTGCCAAATTGTCCAGTACTGTAGTTCATAAACGAACCTCTTTAACACATTAAGTAAACTTATATGGAGAATCTAACCAGATGTCATACATATTTTACCTAGATACAGTTGGTGAATTTATCGGTTTTCGAGTGAGTTGGGATGATCAGCTAGTTCGCCGAAGGATCTAGTTTATGTTTAAAATCCTCTCTGGTAAAGCCAGAGAGGATAATCCGTTGTCACTCGCTGCCCAGCCCAGCTACATGGAAGGTACTCTCCACACACAGTCCACCCATGGCTGTACAATACTGAGGTAATAGAGTGCGACAGAAGCTCTACAATTAATCTACAGAAGACACTGAACACGACCCGCTGCCGCTGGGTTCAATAACGTGGTCCAGAATAAAAAAAAAGGTGTAATGATTGATGTAATTTTGAGTGTCAAAGGCATTACCCATCTGATTAAAGTAACACGTCGAATATTGGTCGGTAAATTATGCAACGCCGTGTGCTGGCAGAATAAACAAAATAACCAGGTGTTGTAAGAAGTGACTCATTGATGCCTCTCCGTGGTTACAGTTGATGGATTGATGATTTATCGTCTATATGGGTTGAGGCAGGAGATGACGGGAGGGAAGGGGGTGTTGTTGTTTAATGCCGTCGGCAGTTGTAACGTGACTGCACAATAGAGTCTTCGTGTTGCGTGTCAGTCCAGGCGTGAACCAGGTGGAGAGAGAGAGAGAGAGAGAGAGCCGGATTTAGACCTGTGGAGGCCCATGGGCAGCCTCTTTGTGGAGGCCCCCCTCATTATAACTACCCAAGAGGGTGGGGTGGCGAGTGAAGTGAGCCTAAACATCTGTGAGTTCCGGGGGGCGCTGTAAGCCCCCCGGGAAAATTTAGATATTTGAACACTTCTTTGGAGAATGTTGAAGCCATATGCAGTTATATTGAGGAAATTAGAACATATTGTAATATGTGGAGGCCCCCAGATTGTGGAGGCCCCTGGGCAGCTGCCCACTTTGCCCACTCCTGAATCCGGCCCTGCCAAAATAACAATATATGTAGTATGATTTAGCAGAACTAACTATTGTACATCATTCATTGGTGCTTCAGTCATAGCTCTAGTGTGGCTCGTTTTGGTTCGTTAAAAGTACGGAGGCCATATAGTAGTTTTCATGTCGTTTTTTAAGTAATTTTTTCCTACCCACAACCATAATGAAGTTCGGAGTATTTCTAGACATTAACCACATCTTCTTGTAAGTTGAAGTGTCTGTAATACTAGACTGCATATCATTATCAGGGTCGTGTACAAGTACTTAGGAAAGAAGGGGTCAACTCATAATACCAATTCACTCAGTTCCTTCTCCCAGCCAACTTATGGTAGGTTTGATTAGGTTTGATTAGGTTTGATTAGGTTAAGTTAGGTTACAATTAATGCTAGTAAATTCATTTTTATTATGAATAGGAGAGTCCGATTTTATTTAGTTTTAAGGATTTGGGTGACTTTAATGCTAACTAGCAGTGAAGTGAGACACGACTGAACAAACTGGAGGTTGAATATCTCGTATCTGCACTAATAATGTGTACTGCAAGGTCACCTATGGAATGTCTGTATTTTAGCATTATTTATTATAAACATGATCCTTTTTCACAACAAGAGGAGATTGTAAGAGAAAGGGGCGGGGTTAAACCACATCATACATCTGCCAACACTGACCACTCCTACCAGTCCATCTCTTTCTACACTTTCCCTACATCATTATCCTTCATAGTTTTCCCTTCCTTTCTTGAGCTGTCTGTTTACTTTGATCCACCGCCATACAGAATGTGAGAGAGGAGGAAGGCCCACAGATAGACAGATTAAACGGGGGTAACCAGCCATGCATTGGTCAGTGGCTCATTTAACCTCTCTGCTTAGGTTAAAAAAAATATATTATAGGTCACTCACTCAGACAGAAAGATGTTCGGTGAATTGGATAACGAAGTGAACAACGTGAGGAGGAAGACTTGAGACCTCGGAGGACCAACAGGTAGAGAGAGGACGTAGTGCAAGATTAGACCACCTGTCCCCCTCTCGCCTCCCAGGTATGGTGCCACTCAATAGATGAATCAATAAAGGGAAGGAGGGTATGGAGGAAGTGGGGGTAGTGGAGGGGATGGAGGGAGTGGATGGGATGGAGGGAGTGGAGGGGATAGAGGGAGTGGAGGGGATAGAGGGGGGAGTTTTTGATGTTGGCCTATCCTGTAGAGGAAGCAGCAGGAGAACGAGATGGGGGCGCGGTTCGGGTGGTGAGGGAGGGAGCTGGTGGGTGAATGGGGGTGAGGGCTATTTTAGAGTCCATTCCAGTGGTTATGGTGAGGGTGTACACACACACACACACACTACGTACTCATCCCAGTGGCGTCATCCTGTACCTTTTGATTGTTAAGGCATACAAGGATCACTGTTGAATACCTTCCATACACAGGTAGATCCCAAACTAGTTCTGAAAGATTGTGTGTGTGGGGGGGGGTGGGGGGGGGTGGATGTAGAGGGTGTACACTGTGCTTGATAAGTTGTGAGAGGGAGATGTTAATTCGTTCGTGTGTTCTTCCGTCCTTGGTTGTGGAGGTAGTGTTGGTGGCGTTAGTGGTGGTGGTGGTGGTGGTGATGATGATGGTGGTGTTAGTGTTGGTGGCGGTAGTGGTGATGATGGTGGTGTTGGTGCTGGAAGCGGCAGGAGATGAACACCATGTACTGGAATACCCGCACTTGTGGCCTGCACGAGTTGCCAGGTTCCCCAGTTGGGTGTCTAAATTATGCAACTTCCCAGAACGGGATTGACGGCCCCATCTGGTTCGGCAGTGCGTCCCTCTGGCGATATATTAATGTTTGCATTATGTGGCGTCGAATATGTTATGTTGATTATTGTGATGGGAATATCCTGCCTTGGGAACCTTCTGGCAGCTTGAATTTCTTTATTTTTATAGAGGTTCATGCATTCCTTAATAGGTGTTAATAGTTATATAGGGAATAATTATATACTGCATTTATGCTACCCGTATGCTGGTAGAGCTCACTGGTCGCTTATTAAGTTTAATTTGCATGGACAAACACAAGAACAAAGTGAACGTTGGACTTGCATTACGGTAATCTACATTATTGTTAGACGTGTAGTCTTAAATTAACTTTTTCTCAACCTCAACGCAGAGTCTCTATTCACTTCCAAAGATAACAGAGCGTCAGGCGGGAAAACTCTTGAGCTGTCAATACACAGAAGAAAGACTTGACGAGGTCAACTCAAGCCACAAAACTTGAAGCTGTGCAAACATACAGGTATAAGTTTGTATTACTCTTCATGTGTATTTCTTCCGCATAGCCGACAGAGTGGGCAAGGATGTTAACCAATGGAGGGAAGTGAGGGTAAAATAAGGAAAAACTGAAAAAAATACAGGTTACAAAATGTTAAAGGATATAAGATTTTTTTTAGAAGATAATTTAAACAAAATCCAATGCACAAACCCGCCACAATTCCCCAACACTCTCATCCTTTGCTACGTGGATTTATCCTTCAATATTGAAATTATGCTGAAGGTAAGAAGATTTATTTCACGTAAGATTAGTTATTGTTAAGAGATGTTACTTAAAGTAGGAGTGAGTGATACTAGGTCACGACCCACTACCACCGCCACCACCATGACCCCACCAGCATCACGACCCACCAGCATTACGGCCCACCAGCATCACGGCCCACCAGCATCACGACCCACTACCACCGCCACCACCATGACCCCACCAGCATCACGACCCACTACCATCCACACCATGACCTACTACCAACACCACAACTATGATCTTCAGCATCACGACCCACCAGCATCACGGCCCACCAGCATCACGGCCCACCAGCATCACGGCCCACCAGCATCACAACCCACTCCCATCAACACCATGACCTACTACCACCATCAACACCACGACCAACCACCATCAACACCACGACCAACCACCACCAGCACCACGACCTACTAACACTGTCGCAGCTTCACAGCCTCGGGTGCCAGGCGTCGTAACTTAGCTGGGCCGCCAGACAGTCGCCATGGCATCGTCCTGCTTTACTGCCTGGCCACTCACCCCTTCCTGCTGCTGCTGCTGTGCCTCCTGCAGTGTGGGGCGTCAAGCTGTTCCTCCTGCAGTGTGGGGCGTCAAGCTGTTCCTCCTCCTGCAGTGTGGGGCGTCGTTGTTACCTGCAGTGTGAGGCGTCAGCTTTTCGTTCCTGCAGTGTGGGCGTCAAGCTGTTCCTGCAGTGTGGGGCGTCGTTGCTCCTGCAGTGTGGGGCGTCAAGCAGTGTGGGGCGTCGCTTGTTCTCCTGCAGTGTGGGGCGTGTTGTTCCTCCTGCAGTGTAAGGCTTGTTCCTTCCTGCAGTGTGGGCGTCAAGCTGTTCCTCCTGCAGTGTGGGGCGTCGGCTGTTCCTCCTGCAGTGTGGGGTCGCTGTTCCCCAGCGTGTTCAGTCGTTCTTCCTGCAGTGTGGGGCGTCAAGCCTGTTAAGGCCGTCCTGCAGTGTGGGGCGTCAAGCTGTTACCCCAGTGTGGGCGTCAAGCTGTTCTCCTGCAGTGTGGGCAGCGTCAAGCTGTTCTCCTGCAGTGTGGGGCGTCAAGCTGTTACTCCTGCAGTGTGGGGCGTCAAGCTGTTACTCCTGCAGTGTGGGGCGTCAAGCTGTTCCTCCTGCAGTGTGGGGCGCCAAGCTGTTCCTCCTGCAGTATGGGGCTGAAGCTGTTGTAAGATAAGGATGATAAGAGTTCCCACGCTCACAAGAAAGTTCCCACGCTCACAAGAAAGTTCCCACGCTCACAAGAAAGTTCCCACGCTCACAAGAAAGTTCCCACGCTCACAAGAAAGTTCCCACGATCACAAGAAAGTTCCCACGCTCACAAGAAAGTTCCCACGCTTACAAGAAAGTTCCCACGACTGAAAATGACCCGATATGACTTGACCTCGTATGACTTAGATAGAGTAGTGATGTCGTTAACTAGTTAATAATATTATGTTTGTTTTACGATGGCAATTTTGTTTATTCCCCATTATTTATTTATTTAATTAATTTTTTGCTCTCCCGCGATTATTTTCACCGATGGAGCATTTTTTTGGCGCTCACCGGTGTAAATAACTCGTCACCTCCCCGTGTACTTTCGGCTCTGACCATACGTGATTTTGTGTCGTCTTCCTCCTCACTGATGAACTTATTAATATATGTTACCAGTGTTACTGATCATATGAAGGACTTCCAATGTTTTTTTTTATATTAACATTTACCTGAATTTTTATGATATGTTTTTTTTTAGGTAGTTGTATCTTGTTTTTTTCTCAGGTGTTTAGTTTTTTTTCATTTATTGATGTTCTTTGGCTTTTTTTTTTATTGTTTTGAGTGACTGAACTTTTAGAGACAGACAGACAGACAGACAGAGACTATAAATGCACATGCCAGATAGCTACTGATACGGTTTCTCTATCTAAAAATTCTATAATTGTTACTTAAAATTTCTACCTTCACGCACTCACATTCTTAAGTCCCTGAAGGCGTCAACTCACGAGGGACTTACATATGTGGTCACGGTAAGTTAAGATGCCGTCGTTACAGTCAGGTAATATAGGAAAAACACGTTATTCATTTGTTTTGGTGAGGACCTTAGATTGTAGAGATGGCCTAGAGGGGTATATCTGTCTGTCCGTCTGTCCCATCTCCCGTCCGCCAGTCCACTACCTGTCATCTCCACCTCCCGTTTGTCTGTCTGCTCCACCACCCGTCCACCCGACTCTCCGTCCGTATATTATGCAGATTTCTTTCACGGATTGAAATGAAATGTTTTATGCTACTTTCTCAGTACTATAAACACTCGCCTTTGATAACCAGAGTGTTCCATCTTGTTACTTATTGAAGGAAGTGAGTTAGATACCATCACCTTAGTGTTTGAAGTAAGAGGCTAAGATATTACTCAGTGTTTAAAGGTAACGGTGTGAGATATTGCCAAATATTTACCCAAACTGAGGAAGATATTGCTGTACGTGTTTGGGCTAAGGAGGGATCTCTCTCTCTCTCTCTCTGGTAGGGTGATGTGGCCAAGCACCGGAAGAATGAATAACGAGTATTTATTTAATTAAACGAATTGATTAAATATCCCGGAATATCAGCCGGGTTAAGAGTGTCATAACTCCGGGTTACACAAGTGCGAAATATTGCAAGAATTGTATGTTGAAAATGGATAACATTCGTAAGCGTTGGGGAATTTGCTATATTTTTGTATTGTTGCGTAATGTTGAATGTTTGGTTGCACGTTAAATGGGGCCTCAGTCACATTAAGCCCCTAATCTAGTCATTAAGATTGGGGCCCCAAGAGGACTGGGTTCCGTAGGTTGAGATTCGCTTAACCAGTCATTAGAGAATTGACATCGCGTGGTTCTGGTGTTACTCTTGTACTTAATGGTTTGTTATTGCTCTACCATGACAGGGATCCCAACATGGTGATAAACATTAAGAAAAGTCGAGTATTTGCCCACGTTGAAAGCATTCTGACAACTCACGCTCAAGAAATCTCTGACATTGCCAACGCTGCAGGAATTTGATAAGTGTTTACGTTGAGGAATTTCGGTGTAGCGTCAACGAGCCTAAAGACTTTCATCGGTATCGTAGTGAAATGTTTACTATCACTACAACAGCAAGAACCTGGTGGTGTAAAAGGTCCCTAGATGTCCTTATTTAGTTAGCCGGTAATGTTGATGTCACAAGATGGTGAGAAATATGTGCTTGACTGTCTCACTCTCTCTCTTGTCTTTGTTGTGAGGGAGTTTTTCAAATGTCCTTCGTGAAGATAATAGGATTAAATAGTATGATGTTAGCGTAGTGTGTGTGTGAGGGGGGGGTGAGTTAGGGATGGTGTGGGGGGTGAGGGTTTCAGCACTAAGGCTCCGTGGCAGTGTGGTGGGTCTTCACAGCGGCCAGGGCTGATGCTGAGGGGGCTGCAGGAAGGCCCTCTTCATCCCTGTGGCCATCACGTCCACTACAACTGTGTCAAACAGGTCGCGCCGCGTGGAAACTCCTGCCTGTCTCCCGGCCGAACGCTCACAGCCCGCCACGTATCGACCCCGTGCGCCGCCCCGCCGCCCTAACTGCGCACGCGTCTGCTGGCTGCGTACAGAGACACCCCAATTTAGCATTTATTTTTGCTAGTGATTGATAAGGGATGCAGGATAAATGAGTAATTAAACGGGATCTTATAGTATCACTTATACATGTGTGTGTGGCGAGAGCGGTGTGATGTCATGAATGAAGATGTGAATGTGACAGGTGTCGTGCTTGTGCTTGGCCGGCGTGCATGCTGTCCTGCATGTCAGAGGAAATGGAAAAAAGGTGTGCACGTATGTGAGAGCTGTAGAAGGTAGCTTTGTGTGATGGGTATTGTCGGAGACTGGTAGGTGGGTAAGATGAGGGTGGGCAGTAAGATGTGGTGGCGGAACTAGGAGAAGGAGGAGAAGGAGGGGGGTGCGCGGGGTACGGGTGTTGGTGTGCGTGGTGGAGGGTGGAGGGTGGCGGGCCAGGCGGGGCGCAGTGCGTGCGTGAGTGAGTGGCCGGAGCCCGCGTGTGGGGTAGCTCACGCCCCGGACAGCACTGTCACACTCTCCCTACCTGACGGCGGTGGTGTGTGTCCAGCGGAGTGTGTGAGTGTGTGCCGCCGCGTGATCCTTGTGCCCCCCTCTACCCCTGACCTCTTGCCACCACTAATACCTCGGTGTGGTGCGCCGCTCCCCTCCTCCTCCCTCCCTTGTGCCGCCGCTGCTACTACTACCAACATTTCCTCCTCTACCACCTTCACCTCTGGTCCTCGGGGAGGCTACCACGGCTGTACTCTGGAGGTAGTGAGGCTGGCAGCAGCAGTGATGATGATGGCGTGACAACACCAGCATCGATCCACCCCCGCACACTCACGCACACCAGCGCTACACACACGCGTGTACACTAGCACCAGCAGGAGTGGTAGTAGTCGCGTGCGGCGGTGGTGGCTGCTGCTGCATACACCACCTGTGAGAGACGCCGCCGCTGTCATGATGCCGCTTTCCGGCCCTACAGCAGGAGGCCGGTGGGCAGGTAGAGAGCAGGTGACTCCTCCTACTCCGCCTGCTGCTAGTGTGAGCCTGCTGATGCCTGCTGCTCGTGTGTGGCTGGTGTTGCCTGCTAGCTTGTGCCATCCGCCCCGCCTCTGTGACCCGACACACTACTACACAGGCTGGAGGAGCGTGGCGTGAGAGTACCGGCGACGACTTCATCACTGCGTGTGTGTGTGGCGTGATCTTAGGCCACCAGAGGAGTGCAGTAATGTTGTGTGTCTTCCCACACTTACTGGTGCGCTCGCGGCTTCATACTTGATACATGTAAAAATATAAGCAAAATATATAAAGATATACACACACACATATATATATATATATATATATATATATATATATAACTTGGAAATTACACAAAAAAGCACATCAAATTCAAAATATATTACCCAACTACCTCAAGTCAACGTATTTGGCAAGGATTTTGGCCCACCCCAAATTGTTTTCAGTATGTTATGAAATTATTAGTGCCACATTTAAGCGTCATCTTACGACAGTGTATTTTGATGGAGTTTATCCGAGTGTTACAATAGAGAATACTGAGATCATCGGAGTGTAGTGAGTGTTGGAAGGGCCCCCACATTTTTGGCCAAAGAGCGGGTGTGGGCCCCCTCCCAGCATGCTCGGATCCGCCCGCGCCCACGACCCCCACCAACACCACACCCCCCAGCCTCCACCCCGACACTCGGGAGCCAATTTATGATTTGTGTCAGGTGAGTAAAACCCTTTCTGGTCCAACAACTACCTGTTCATGTACACCTGTAGATGGTAGGGAGTCATGTTGCTAGGTTACCTGAACCACCCAAGCCACCACCTGTGAACCCTGCAGCTGGTGGCGGTGTTGCCAGGTTACCTACACCACCTGTAATGCCACCTGTGAGCCCTACAGGTGGCGCTGTTCCATGTTACCTACACCACCTGTGAGTCTTGCCAGATTACCTTCGCTTACAGCATCACCGCTACAACCTGTGACGTCTGCAGGTGGTGTTGTTGCCGGGCTGTCTTCACTACCCGAGTCCTGTTGCTAGTGTTACTTCGTGTTGTTAGTGTTACTTCATGTTGTTAGTGTTACTTTGTGTTGCTAGTTTTACTTTGTGTTGTTAGTGTTACTTTGTGTTGCTAGTGTTACTTTGTGTTGTTAGTGTTGCTTCGTGTTGTTAGTGTTGCTTCGTGTTGTTATTGTTACTTTGTGTTGTTAGTGTTACTTCGTGTTGTTAGTGTTACTTTGTGTTGCTAGTTTTACTTTGTGTTGTTAGTGTTACTTTGTGTTGCTAGTGTTACTTCCTGTTGTTAGTGTTACTTCGTGTTGTTAGTGTTGCTTCGTGTTGTCAGTGTTACTTCGTGTTGTTAGTGTTACTTCCTGTTGTTAGTGTTACTTCGTGTTGTTATTGTTACTTCCTGATATTACTGTTACTTCCCGTTGTTATTATTATTCCAGTAGATACTATTAGTAATATCATAAGCTATTGACGGTGTTACGTAACTTTTGGTTATATTATGTCACGTTACTTATCCAAATATCAACCTGTGAGAGGAAAAAAAACAGATAAGGAGCAAAATAAAATAACACGTTTAGGGTAAATATATATTGTAAATAGGTGAATAAGGAATAAACATTGAAATAAATGAAAGAAATAATCTGAAATGTTTAGTAAGAGAGGAAGACTAGGAAGAAATAAAGGAGGCATCAGGAAGGGTGGACAGTCAGGAAACAGCAATGTATGTGTGTGTGTGTGTGTGTGTGTGTGTGGTTAAAGAAGGAGGAGGCGCGCATCCAGTGGTTAGTGAGGGATAGGGAGGGTGGGGGGGGGATAGGGGGAACACGTACGGGATAGAAGGAAAGTAAATTGTCTTTTTGACCCCCCCCCCTCTCTTGATGTTGCTCACTGTAAAACATTACCCCGATAAGATTTACTGAGATAATTGATAACAAAAAAGATCTATGTTATATTCTTCAAAGGTTATATTGAGTTAGTGTTATCATGAGAACTTTCTGTTATAATTGTTATTTTATATCTTAATTATTATTTTCTTTATGTTTCTGTTTTGTTACTCGTTAGATTATGATTGTTACTTGTGACGTAGTTTAGTTTATACTCAGGTGTTACATCATTAACTTCATGTGACAGTTATATGTGTGTTATAAAGATTAGTTACCATCACTTAGATATGTTTGCCTCACGAGGTAGCGGCCACAGTTACGGAACACAACAACGCATTGAAATCTCGGAACGTTACGTGAAGGTGGGGTTAAGTTACTGTGTTACCGAGTTACAGTGTTACCGAGTTATAATGTTGCCGAGTTACAATGTTGCCGAGTTACAATGTTGCCGAGTTACAGTGTTACCGAGTTACAATGTTGCCGAGTTACAGTGTTACCGAGTTACAGTGTTACCGAGTTATAATGTTTTAAGTAGAGTATCATTAACTTGCAATGCTCCCAAGTTAGGATTCCACTAAGTCGCAATGCTTCGAGGTTACAATGTTACTAAGGTACAACACTCTCAATTTACAGTGTAACCCAGAGGCAATGGTTCCAAGTTGCAATGGTGCTTAGACACATTGATTCTAAATTACAGTGTTACTAAGTCGCTATGTTACTAAGTTGTAATGTTACTAAGTTCTAATGTTTCTTAGCGGCGATGTTACTTAGTTACAGTGTTACTTAATTACAGTATTACTTAATTACAGTGTTACAAAGTCGTTTCTTAGACCTGTGACATGACAGTCCTGGGACATGTTACTCATGACAACAGTATTATAACGTAAGACAATGGTTAGGGGTTGACAGCTAACTGAAAGTCTTAATCGTCGAATTGAAAGATAGTTGACAATCTGTATCCATAAGTTGACAGTATTTTTATATCATATTGGCCACTTATCAGCTTACTAGCCGTGGTGTTTGGTAGTGAGGGTCACACTGGATAACACGTAATGACAGTATAGGTCCACGAAATGACAGTATCGGTCCAATATTGGTATCAGGATACGGTAATAGTGCGGTCCACAGAGCCCAAAACAGTATTGGCATATTATTATCGGGTCCACGAAATGACAGTATTATACATGTTGGCAGTATCGGTCCATGACAGTATAGGTCCACTGAAAATGACGTGTTGTACACATGTTGGGCAGTATCGGTCCCGTATTAAGCAGTATCGTCACGAAGCCAATGATATTATACATAGCCAGTATCGGTCCACGTAATGACAGTATAGGTCCACGGTAATAATTGTAGTATCGGTCATATTAATATCAGTAAAATGACGATATTATACACGTAATGTATTCAGTCCACGTAATAATTATAGGTCCACAAAATAAACCAGTGCCAGTGTACGCGGAGCCGCCACCTGATCAATTATTCACCATCGTATAAAAAAGGGTAGAAAGACTTCACTAACTTTATACAACGTCTGCCTGGTGCTGAGGACTCTGGTCAGGGCTCGTTAGCATATACACGGACTCAATTTCCCTACGGAAATAACAGCAATCCACCATATCTTAAGCTAATCCTGGCCTTCATATCTAAACCTAACCTAACCTTTAATCTAACCCCCCAAATTGCAATACTTATCACAAAGCAACCTAATCAACTGACTTAGCCATTCAGTTTATAACCTAACCTCTTCTTCTCTTGAAAGATGTAACACAAATTCTGACTGATGTTAATTAATGAATACGAAATAATAGTAATAAAATTACATCGACATACGGACATTCCTCTCCAGTCAAAGCTTTGATCTTCCCTCAACTGTAAAATGTCTTAACGTTACCAAACCCGCCAACACAATCGCCACTCGCTGGCACACACTCCGCTGAGGTCTGGTGGCCTCCTCTCTCAGCGTCTCAGTTCAGCTACTATACTCGTGCAGTGATCGACGTGTCTTTCATATGCTAACTTTAGTTTGCTATGACAACCTCTGGTAAGTGACAGGTGGAGAATTATAAGAAAGGGCGCCTCCAGTCGTTTCACTCTGTGACTTTTGGCTTGCAGGTGGGGTGCCGGAGTGGAAGGTGCAGGAGGGAGGGAGGGAGGAGGTGACGCTTCACTACTCGGTCTCTTCTCTCATAGAGTCTCTCTCCCCCTCCTTTTACCGTTCCTCTGATGTGCCTCCGCCCTCTCTCTCGTCACTTCCTCAGCTGCCGTCACGCACCACCAGTCCTCTCCCCACTACCGTGGCCTCCCTCGCCCCCCTAGAATGGCGCGCCAATGTGCTGCTCTGACACACAACACCGCTGCCTTGACGCTCTTCTCCACCCATAAGCCTTCCACCCCGCCACCTCCTGCCCGTGGTCGTAGCTCCTTGTTGCTTGTGGTCGTTTCACCTGCAGCGACCATAATGACGACCACGTGAACTGTTGTCGTCAGCTCAGAAAGTAGTCAACTGGAATAGAGAGCTCGAGCCAGACATAGAGAGAGGTAAACAAACTTGGGGAGGAACACACGACACCAGGTGAGGACCAACACCACCATCACGTGACGACATGTCATACACGCGCCACACGATCTCACTCACGCACATGACACACACACACATACCACCATTACGGCCATACGTGCTTATGTACTATGCTGACGATAAGTAGATAACAGATTGTGGGGTCACACAAAACACACACACACACACACACGCCAGCGGTGCACGTCAATAAATTAGTGCATCCGTCACGGTGAGTTAGTGTACTGTGTGATGATTCAACTGAATCTCACTATGCGGGCACCGTCCTCTAGGGCACCGTCACTACTGGAGCACCCGTCACACTACTGGAGCACCGTCACACTACAGGGCACCCGTCACACTATTGGAGCACCGTCCACTATTGGAGCACCGTCCACACTACTGGAGCGTACGTCACACTACTGGAGCACCCGTCACACCTACTGGGCACACCCGTCACACTACTGGAGCACCGTCACACTACTGGAGCACCAATCACACTACTGGGCACCCGTCACACTATATTGGAGCAGCCGTCACACTGTGGGCACCCATCCACTATGTTTTGGGCACATCACACTATATTGGAGACACCCGTCACACTATATTGGAGCACCCGTCACTGTATTGGAGCAGCCGTCACACTATTGGAGCACCCATCACACATCAATGGCCACCGTACTATAATGACACCCGTCACACTGTGGAACAGCCGTCACACTATTAGATACCGTCACGCATAATGGAGCACCCGTCACTGTATTGGAGCGGCCGTCACACTAGTGGAGCACCCGTCACACTATATTGAATACCGTCATTAGCGATGGTACCCGTCACACTATATTGAATACCCATCACGCTACTCGTTAGACACCCGTCCTGCTGTATTGGAACAGCCGTCCACTAGTGGAGCACCGTCACATTGTGTTGGAGCACCCGTCACTATATTGGGCCGCCGTCCTTACTATATTGGGCCGCAATCACCTCTCATTGAATATACCGTCACACTATATTAAGCCACCGTCACACATTGTATTAGATACCCGTCACTATATTGAGCCACCGTCACACTACTCAGTGGTACCCGTCACACTATATTGACCTCACGTCACCTATATTAGCCACCGTCACACACATTGTATTAGTTTCCGTCCACTATAATCAGACCCACCCGTCCTATATTGGGCACCCCGTCACACCCTATCTTTGAGCCTCCCATCACACTATATTGGGCCACCCGTCACGCACGTGTGATGGGCCACCCGTCACACTATATTGAGCCACCGTCACACTATATTGGGCCACCCGTCACACTATATTGAGCCTCCGTCACACTGTATTGGGCCACACCGTCACACATTGTATTGAGTACCCGTGCACCTATATTGACCACCCCATCACACTATATTGGGCACCCGTCACTGTATTGGAACAGCCGTCACACTAGTGGAACACCCGTCACACGTGTATTGGGCACCCGTCACGCTATATTGGGCCACCGTCACTATATTGAGCCACCCGTCACACTATATTGAGCCACCCGTCACTGTCATTGAGCCACCCGTCACTATATTGAGCCACCGTCACACGTGTGATGACCACCCGTCACCTGCTATTGAGCCACCGTCACACTATATTCAGACCACCCGTCACACTATATTTAGGCCTCCGTCACACTATATTGAACCACCGTCACCACATTATTGGGCCACCCATGCACCTGTTGAGCCACCCGTCACACTGTATTGGAGCAATAACCGTCACACTAGTGGGCACCGTCGCCGCTACCGCCCCCCTCTCGCCACTCTCACGGTACGCAACCTGTTTCCGGGTCTCGCCTCAACCACCACGCGCTGGTGTCCCCTACCCCAACACCACGCGCCACGCCCTACGCACTCTACGCCGCGCCACGCCTGTGCGCCGCCCTACACACTCTACGCCGCGCCACACCTTACAATACGCCACGCCCCTACACACTCTACGCCGCGCCACACCTTACAATACGCCACGCCCCTACACGCCTCTTCCTTCGCTCTACGCCCGTCAAACTCTAACACAATTACACACATACGTTCCACAATTCCTGGCATAAATTACACTCACCTACACCAAGCCACTGGAGCACCACAACACGAGTGAGAGAGAGAGAGAGAGAGAGAGAGAGAGAGAGAGAGAGAGAGACACGAACAAAATATATGAAATCTTTCGTTGTATTATGAATGATGGAGAACGTCTAAAGAACGACCGTCGTTCATTGTTACCGCGAGCTGGACTGTGTATCCAAGCTTAAGGCGACCATTTTGAATATTTGTTGCAGACTAAACTATACATTTGCCTCACTTATTGTATAAAACACTTCAATTGTATTCAAATCACTTTTGTAACTCCAATAAACATAGTACCGTAAACATTGAGAATTGGATCAATGTTTGTAGAATATTTTTGACAGAAAATGACCTGAAGCTAAACTCCTGAGGCACTGACAACCTATCAGCTGATCTGTTCTCATATTTAGGTTAAAAAAAGTCAGAGGTTAAGTTCACATCTCACTAAATCAACACCCGTATGTGTGTCTGTCCACAGTCTAACTCTAGAGCTGAAAAGTAATAAATTAATCACGCTTGATACACGTATTGCACATAATAACACTTACTCTCATGGCTTTATTGCTGCCAGAAGGTCAGAGGTCAAGATTGCATACCCTGGGATATGTTGCCACACCAGAGTGAGTTAGCAATGCCCTCGAGTGAAATCTTGTTTATATTTTGATATCCCAGGTTGGGTACTGAGGGTGACGTAACCTTGGTGGCGTTTGCGCATGCGTGGGGGATACAGATGTAAACAAACCCCGATATTGTGTCACCTATAGATTAGTTTTTATTCCTTCAGACGCCGATTATAAAATACTGTTTGGTGTTGGATTCTGAAATATATAAGAGATTATTTATTATTTTTTCTGTAAACGAGGAGAGATAAACGTATTAATTGGTGATGGTGGTGGTGGTGATGGTGGTGATGATGGTGGTGGTGATGGTGGTGGTGATAATGGTGGTGGTGATGATGGTGGTGGTGATGGTGGTAGTAGTAGTAATGTGGAGTTGTGTTATTGTTATTGATGTTGTTGATGAAAGAGTTGATGCGATGAAGGGCAAGGAACCGAGTGTGGGTGGGGGTGGGTGGGTGGGTGGGGGTGGGTAGTGTTGGGTGGGTAGGTAGGGTGGGAAAGATGGAGGTGTCTCAGTAGCTGTTCCGTAATACGCGATGGTAATCTGGCACGCGTTAAATTAATTAAGTGGCCAATTTTGAGATTAGGTAAAATTGGTCAGTTTCAGGTATTTTGTGGTCGAATGGTGAACCTACATGTTACATTAATGAACAAATGTGACGGATTCACTGTATGTGTGTGTGTGTGTGTGTGCGCGCGCGTGTGTGTGTGTGTGTGTGTGTGTGTGTGTTACTCTACACTTGCCTTTATCTTTCACCTCTTTTATTCTCCCTCCTTCTTGTTTCATCCTGCTTCCAAATATCTACCCTGCACAAAATGAGGATAGATAGATAGATAGATAGATAGATAGATAAAGTAATATTTTTCCCAGTGTAAAAGTATGTTGGTGAGAGTTATTCGTGGCTACAGTTTAAGTTCTTTCTCTTTCACTTTCTAAACTTTCCTTCAATCACTTTCTGTCTCTCTATTTTCTTTCCTTTCTCGAGTTGTTTTATCCCTCACACCTCACCGAGACACATGGGGGGGGGGAGGGATGGTTGGGGAGTTGATTATATATGGTACTATTTAATTCCTTGAGTACGACGACTTAACCCCTTGAGTACGACGACTTAACCCCTTGAGTACGATGACTTAACCCCTTGAGTACGACGACTTAACCCCTTGAGTACGATGACTTAACCCCTTGAGTACGACGACTTAACCCCTTGAGTACGACGACTTAACCCTTTGTATTGTGAGGATATTTAACGATATACAAAATCCCCGAGGTAAGACGTCATCATTCTGAACACTCTCTCTGGAAACATTGTCTTGAGTTCATCTCGTTGTGGTCTATCCTCCCTCCTTGATCGCTCTAAAGTGGACAGTTATGCGTCTTTACGTTTAGTCGTGTTTACATCTAGCAGGTGGACGGACAATGCCCACATGGTCACTGAGTATGAATTACTAAGTGGCCCCGGGGGATGGTGGGAGCGGTGTGTGTGTGTGTGAGAGAGAGAGAGAGAGAGAGAGAGAGAGAGAGAGAGAGAGCAGTTGTTGTTAATGGCAGGGCAGACGAAAGTAATACCGTCCACACAACGATCACATACGCGAAATGATATGGCGATTAATACGTAGTTAAGGTGATGTTATGGTAGCGAGGAGGAAGGAGGCCATCGGGTCATTTAAAAGGTCATGATTAGGAAATGGTGAGGAAGGTGATGTGCCCTCTACCGCCACCCCCAACCTCCCACTCTCCCTCTGTCCCTCTGTCCCTCTCCGTCCCTCTCCGTCCCCCTCTCAGAAAGTATTATACAATGGGTCATCTGTGCGTGTGTTATGATGATGGCCGTGCACCAAGCCTTAGGTTCGATCTATCCAAGAATCATAAAAAGAGTTTGGAGTGACATGTTTCTTCCGGTGAACACACACACACACACACACACACACACACACACACACACACCAGGTTTTCTAAGAGAGAAGTTATCAGTAACTCTCTCTGATCTGGACTTGACGCCATCTTATCATTATTATTATTATTATTATTATTATTATTATTATTATTCAATTAAACAATGAATTAAATCAAGATTGTGGAGGCTTGGGGGGGTGACTTAAGCTGTCTGTAGAGTAAAACAAATCCTTAACACCAACACACACCAGCTAACACTCGACCTATATAACAGGTCTCTCATCCTTCACTCTCGTCAGGAAGAAGAAGAAGAAGGAGAAAATTATGATGATGAAGAGGAGGAGGAGTAGGAGGAAAAAGAGGGGAAGTAGGGTAAAGAAGAGGGGGATTAGTAGCAGTAGAATAGGAGAAGGAATAGAAGAAAGAAGAGAAGAGGAAGAAGATGAGTAACTAAGTCCTTTTCGGATTCCACCAGATTATAACATTATTTACCACCGACCCCCCACCCCCCCCTCCTCTCCTCTCCTCTCCCTCCCTCCTCTCCTCTCCTCTCCCTCCCTCCTCTCCTCTCCCTCTCTCCTCTCTGATCCTCAACAAGTGGATCACGTGAGAAGTGAAAGAAAAAAAAAGTCGTAACACGATTGGAATGAGTGGATCACCTTTTGCCACAGGAGGGAAGATCAGGCGCATCACTGGAGGGGGAGTGGAGGAGGATGAAAAGGTCAGGAGAGGGGATGGAGGGGTCAGGAGAGGGGATGGAGGGGTCAGGAGAGGGGATGGAGGAGTGGATGGGTGGAGAGGAGGCATGGGTGATATGTTAAGTGGATTTGAGAACACTGTAGTAAAGGTGATCTCGGTCTTAAGGTTCCTGGAGTCAACACTACAGTTTGTTGTGTCAGCCGATGTGTCCACCTTCAGCCTCAGAGACTTAGGGTAGTGCCTGCCTTCTGTGGGTCCAGGTAAATGTGATCTCAGATTTTACCCGACTGATTGACTGACTGGAGGACTGATTGACTGGACTAGAGGATTGACTGGCTGGAGGACTGATTGACTGACTGGAGGACTGGTTGACTGAATTGATGACTGATTAACTGACTGGAGGACTGATTAACTGGCTGTAGGATTGATTGATTGACTGGAAAGCTGATTGACTGACTGACTGACTAACTGACTGACTGAGTAAAGGACTGACGAGTTGAAGGACTGTTTGAATGACTGACTGATAGATTGACTGAAGGCTGAACTGAAGGACTAACTGGCACACTAACTAACTGAGACAACTTTTCACCACTCACTTCTTTAACAGGACGGGGGTGACAAAGGTCCTTAACTAATGACCCCCACCCCTACACCCCCTCCCACCCCTACACCCCCTCCCACCCCTACACCCCCTCCCACCCCCACCCTCCCTCCACCACCCCCCACACACAGGACAACTAAACTTAGATCCTCTTCTTCACTCTGGTAATAAACAGGAAATTTTGGTGTTGTTTCTTCTCATCCAGACTATACAGGTTGGCTAAAATAAATTCGATTTTTAACTGAGAGTCGAAGTTCCTGGGGCAAAAAAATGGTTGATGTCAAGTGGCTTTCCTCATTCACCTTTTCATTTTTCCTTTCTTCTTTATTTCTCTTTTCTCCTCCTTTTCTTCACTCCCCGTTTTCTCCCCTATTTCTCCTCTTTTCCACTTCTTTCTCTTTCTTCCTCCTTTTCCCTCTGTCTTTCTCCTCTTCTTCCCTATTTCTCCAGCTTCCTTCCCATCTTCTTCCTCTCTCCCAGGTATTCCTTCTTCTTCTTCACCCCCTCTTCCCCCTTTCCTTCTCGCCATCCCTCTCTTTTCTACCTATTTCTTCATCTGCCTCCCTATTCCTCCCTCTTTGCCCCCTCTTCCCCCTATTTTCACCCTCTTACCACCTAAAAAAAAACCCTGATAATTGGAAGATGGGAAATGAACAAACGAAAGATGTCATTTTAAAGAGATACAAAATAAGTTACTTAAAACAACAGATAAAAACAGAACACATAGAGGCATATATATGACTGAATGATGTAAACATTGGGTAGTAAACAGATAAACAGGTTACGTGATTAATAATGTTTAGGTGGAAATATTACCTGATGTATTATAGTTACCTGTATATATATGTCCTTCCGATATACTCAGGTGTTGCAGGTAACGAGTAATTAATATTTACTTAGTCATTTACACTTGATGAGATAATATTAACATCAATAATTACAGTAATGAGTTTGTAATGTGTTATTTAGTCTCAGGCTATGACACAAGTTTTATAACACTGTCACTACGAGGGAGTTATTGTACCTGTGTTGTGTACCTGTACCTGTGCTGTGTACCTGTGTTGTGTACTTGTACTTATGTTGTGTACATGTACCTGTGTTGTGTACCTGTACCTGTGTTATGCGTCCATCTCTAAAGCTTCAACTTGTTACTAGTATTTCACTTCATAATCTCAATGTCCATCCCTACCTGAGCATATCTTGATATGTGTGTGTGTGTGTGTGTGTGTGTGTGTGTGTGTAAGACCTGGTGGAGGTGTGGATCAGATGTGTAGGAGGGTGAGTCACCAGGCAGGTTAGGCCAGACGGAACTCATCTGGCCCCAAAGCCAGGCTAGGGGGAGAGCAGGAGGGCAGGTTGGGGGGATGGCCAGGAGGTCTGAGTTTGGGGGATACTGACTAGGCACCACTCTTTTCCTTACCCTGCCCTTTACGGCCACCACTGTTGTCCTTGTGCTGCTCTAATATCCTCCACAGAAATAGATTTAATGGTGATATTAAAAAAATCTAATGACATTTTATAACAACAACAACAACAACAACAACTACAACCATACACCCACAAAATCAACAACCACCACCACAACCACAAAAACAACTACATCAACAACAACAACACTCCACCCTTATCTTCATCCCCCACCTCCCCACCCATTTCCCCCTCCCCACCCATTCCACCGCCCCCCACCCACCCACCCCTCCACACATGCCCTCTACAGTAGACCAAGTGACGACCCATGATCTACCACACTGATTACAACACTTCACTTCGCTCTCTACAATATATCGAGGCGTCAGGATTTTTCTCTTAAATTACTGAGCCATTTAATTCCATTTACCTGTACCTGTTAAATTACTGAGCCATTTAATTCCATTTACCTGTACCTGTTAAATTACTGATCCATTTAACCCCATTTACCTGTACCTGTTAAATCACTGATCCATTTAACCCCATTTACCTGTACCTGTTAAATTACTGAGCCATTTAACCCCATTTACCTGTACCTGTTAAATTACTGATCCATTTAACCCCATTTACCTGTACCTGTTAAATTACTGATCCATTTAACCCCATTTACCTGTACCTTTTAAATTACTGAGCCATTTAATTCCATTTACCTGTACCTGCTAAATTACTGATCCATTTAACCCCATTTACCTGTACCTGCTAAATTACTGAGCCATTTAACCCCCTTTACCTGTACCTGTGTATCTGGCCATGTTACTAACAGTCGTGTCTCTTCTTCAGGTACGTCCTGCCGCTGCCCTCCTGATGTCTCGTCACAGCTTATTGTGTTGAGTACCATAAGTGGTGAGTGGCTAGAAGAGTCATGCGTCTAGTGGACCCTAACCTAACCTAAACTAACCCACAAGAGGTTCTAATCGTAATGGTTAACTCAGGTTAGTTAGGTTCGGGTCTTATTAGGTACAGGGTCCATTAGCACTGAGGTCTACACACCCGTTGTGAAGTACACACACACACACACACACACACACACACACACACACACACACACTCACACACACTCCTTCATTTGGACTACACAGTTATATCCACATGTGTACGTAGTTATATCCACATGTGTACGTAGTTGTAAATAAAAATGTATACATGGCATGAGAGAGATATATTCAAACCTAAGGTGACGTAGGTATAAGAGTTACTACAGTACGTACAAGTGTAGTTAGCAGTAGGTGTTGTCTCTGTGTACCAATACGCGTGTTTGGTTTATCAGAACACCTCGACAGATGACCAAAACACTCCCTCTACTGCACCCACTAGGGGGCTACGGAGACTTAATTTTGTGTTTATATTAGTATTTGACTCGTGGCTGATGTAAACACGACAGCCCCTCTGGTTCTTCCTGTAGAGTTATGGAAAGACACACGTAAACTTGCTGTGGTCGTAGATGATAGCTTGGTCGCGCCCTGTAGACGTTCATAATCTCAGCAGATGGAGGAAGATTTGTATATCCATAAAGCTCTTGCCAACGTAGAGTAAAGGGATGTATTCTTTGCGTTCAAGTTGACCCAGGTTAACGTCACAGTAATCAAGGTCAAAGCCAGAGTGAGAGGTCAAAAGAATACGCCAGAGTTGTGTGTTAGTGAACTTCCAGGTATATTTCTGGCTACAGTTACATTGGTTCGAAATTCATCTGAAGTAAGTTTTGTTTTAATTGAATCAGCGTAATGAAGTTTGTTTCATGTAATACACACACTTGTTGCAGTTACTTTTTTTTTCCATGCAGTTGAAGTTTGTTTAGATTAATTTTCTTATTATGACTTACCGAAGGGGTGCGGTGGACGAGTGGATACAACAGTCGCTTCCTGTCCTAAGGGTCACTGGTTCGATCCCGGGGCATTCCTACCTTTCCTTCACTGTAAACGTGTACCTAACTTTACAATTGGTGAAGTGAAAGCGGCCGAGTGCAGTGTCTTCCTGTGTATTGAAAGGCTTAGTATGCTCTGTGCTATGACCATATTGACCCTTATGGACAGTCATGTGTGTGTGTGTGTGTGTGTGTGTTACGCTATTTAGTGAAAAATGTTCGTTTCATCCTAAGAACTGACTCAACAATATCGAAGTAACTTTGTTTTTATTGCTTAGTCTAAAGGAAATCTGCTCTGTTTCGTGTTTAGACCTCGCAGCATCACCAAACTATCCTTAAATTAGGTTAAGTTAGGTTAGTTAGGCAAGCAATGATGCTATTAGTGGAGAAAGTTTGTATGGTCGTCCCTATACCCAGACCAGTTCGAATAAATACTTTATATGATTATCGCTATTTAGTAATTATATATATCAACTATAGGAGATATAAAATTCACCATGACATTTTCTATAGCTTATATACTTATGGTGTGAGAAGGTGAAAGGTCAAGGTCACAATTTAAAAACAAAATAGCAGCAGCAGGCGTGAGTTGATACCTCGTTCTGTTGTTGTCTCGTTAAGTCCAAACAAACTCATCACAGGTACAGTTCAGGTATAGGTTGGGTTAGGTTGGGTTGGGTTGGAGTTGGAGTTGGGTTAAGACTAGGTTAGGTTAAGTTAGGTTGGAGGTTGAGTTGGGTTAGGTTAGGTTAGGTTAGGTTAGGTTGGGTTGGGTTGGGTTGGGTTGGGTTAGGTTGGGTTGGGTTAGGTTAGGTTAGGTTAGGTTAGGTTAGCAGGTATTTATTAGGACTGGTAGCCCCCATTTGACCAGTCACCGA
This sequence comes from Homarus americanus, assembly GCF_018991925.1. Taxonomy (NCBI): domain Eukaryota; kingdom Metazoa; phylum Arthropoda; class Malacostraca; order Decapoda; family Nephropidae; genus Homarus; species Homarus americanus. The sequence continues at coordinate 24,898 of NW_024711406.1, forward strand.
TGAAGTTTGGTTGTAATGCAGTTTAGGTGAGTTTGTGGGAGGGCTGCCAAGTTTATACGAGTTTACGTAGTTAAAGTGAATTTCCTAGTTTTTATGTAGGTAATAAACTATTTTGTGTTTATCTGTTTTTTATGACCTCTCTCCCCACCCCCCTTCCGTCCGTGCGTCCGTCCGTCTTTCCGTCCGTCCTTCCGTCCGTGCGTCCGTCCGTCCGTCCTTCCGTCCGTGCGTCCGTCCTTCCGTCCGTCCGTCCGTCGAGAAATTTTTAAGTGTCCATCTAGTAACTGAATTTCTTTCGATCGTGTTGTGAGGAAACTTCAACACATGAGATTCTTATACCGAGTTGATGGAACCAATTGATTTTGGTCTAGGTCGGGGAAGGGAGGGTAGGTAGGGTAGGGAGAGTAGGGAGGGTAGGGAGGGTAGGAGGAATGATGAGTAGGAAGATGGAAGTAAATGAGGAGTAGGGGAGAACAAGAAGGTAGGGAGGGTAGGGAGGATAGGGAGGGTAGGGAAGGTGCTCAGAAAGTCTATTAATGACCCTTTTAAAAAATTTCCTCAAGTGAGACAGTTTGTTTAGAGTCTCTTTTGATGTCTTAAATTAACGGTAGACTTCCCAGGTTGTCTTAATATTTACCTGTTATGGATCATAGATTGTTATTTACCTGTACAAGATGTCATACACTGATACAGTCATACACCAGGTTTATCACAGACTGGTACTAGCATCTGAGTGGTTCATTTATACTGTTACACAAAGATGGTGATCAAAATGGCGTCTGGATTACACTGAGACTTTACCCCGTAGTTGAATTGAATACCACCGCCACCACAACAACAACCACCACCACCACCACCACCCCAGCAACCACCACTACTACCATCGTCTCTACTACCAATTACTACCACCACCACCAGGTACTCTCTTTTTCTCTCTCACCTCTCATCCTCTCTCTCACTTCCTCCCCCCCTTCCCCTCTTCTCCCCGTTCCTCTCTGACGCAGTGGGTGTAAACTTGTACTTTTAGCGGCACTATATCTTGGCGGTGGTCAAGGCGTGGCCTCTCCTTTAAATTTAGTGACTTGAGTTTCACCTCACCAAGTGGGTTCCCTGTTGACCAAATTTTCTTCTCCTCTGGTGTGTGTGTGTGTGTGTGTGTGTGTGTGTGTGTGTGTGTGTGTGTGTGTGTGTCGTATTCTATTTTATGTGTCACTGCAGCACTGGAGTCTTTCTCAGGCTCCATTTCCTACTTATTTTCCTGCTCTCATGTGTCTCTTATGTCTCTCAATGTCTGTCTCATGTGTCGGTGCCTCTCATGTGTCTCTCAGTGTCTCCCATGTGTCTATATCCCACATGTGTCTTGTGTGATTTCTCTGTTACATTTAAGTCAGCTCTATGAATGTAAACCCTACAGCCTTACTGACTCGCTGGGGGAAGAGTCAGGTAAGGAGTGAGGAGGGAATAGTGAAACTCCAGGTGATAACTCTCTGTGTCTGTCTGTCCGTCTGTGTGGTTAGGAGATTGAAAACACAACGACAAACTGAATAAAAACATCAATGGATTCTAACTTGGCTTATGAAAACTTAACAACAAGATCTATGATTATTTGTCCATTCATATTAATAATTATGAATCCTTGAACAGTGTAATTCCGTGCCCAGGAAGACCGGACAACTCACTTAACTTCACTGGCTACCCCATTACCCAAGAAACACGTCCCAATGAGCTATTTACTTCCATTTTCTTAATTACTCTTGAGTGCACTGAGGCAGAGAGGGAAAGTTGGCGTTAGATCTTCTTAGGAATCGAATTGAAGACGTTGTTGCCTTTGACTGTGTTGTTTGTATACCTTTTCAGTAGCAGGTTAATTAATTCAGAAATATATTGATTCCTTTGTCTATATATCAGTCTAGATAGATAGTTGTGATCCTCGACAAGAAGAAGAAGAAAACATCAATATTTATAACAGTGAGCAGGGGACCCGGAGGCTGTGTGTGTGTGTGTGTGTGTGTAAACTGTTTAAACACCCAAACTGCCAAAACTCTGACACAATAACATTAGACAAGAGTTTCACTTCACACTTCAGTACACATTTCATACCAGATGGTCTTGCCGTCTGGTGGTGTGCCCAAAAGTTGTATTGAAGATTACCTCTCACAAACTTGGTGACGTCCTCGGGATATTCTGCACGTCGTGATGTTGGTTGTTGAGATAGAGTGCCAAGGGTCAGTGTGTTAGCTTTTTTTTTTATAGGAGACGAATCGAGAGAATGATAAAATTTTACTCTCTCTTCAGCATAGACTCGTAGCTAAACTCTCAAAACGTGTGCTTGTGTTGACGCCATTGCTATAAATTCTTAGGGATGTACAAGACTAAAATCACACATATAATTATCTTATTATACCAGATAACTAGCCTAAGTTACTAACGATCATTAACTGGATATTATAAGATTATTTAGAAACGTTGGTCACCTTTTGTAAGCATCACCAGGGAAGAGCGTTGACTGATGTGCTGTCCAAGATGGAGCTCATGGCTGTGTGTGTGTGTGAGTGAGTCAGGGACTGAGCAACCATGGCCCGGTACACAGGCTCTTGAGTCACCCAACGAGGAGGTCAAACTTTTGCAGCTTAGGTCAGTGTTTCAGGGTGTGTTTTTTTTCCTCATCTGGTGAGACTTGGAATGTGGGGTGTCTGTTCATTCACCTGTCCGTTGGGTTAGGTTAGGTTAATAAGATACTTCATGAGGGGGTTAGGTTAGGTTAGGTTAGGTTAGGTTAGGTTAATAAGATACTTCATGAGGGGGTTAGGTTAGGTTAGGTTAATAAGATGCTTCATGAGGGGGTTAAACACAGTCCGTCAGATTCTCACCTTAGCTTCATCTAGTCAGCCTTTCAGAACGAGTGTGGGGAGGAGTACACTTGACCTACTCTTGACGGTCTTGTGGTCATTATTGATAAAATGGGTTGAGGGTTGTGGCGCTGGTGTTGATGTTGTCACCTTGGCCACACGGAGGGAGACAGTCACAATAATATCATCTCCCACAACAATCTTACGTCCGATGCTTGTAAAAGACACTTTGAGTTTATCACTGTGTACTTGACTCACAGATGAACATATTTAGGTGTTCCTGAAGACTTATAGAACCTGGGACACTAAACAGGAGACACTGATACAATATTCTGGCCATAGAGGCTTCGGATTCATAAGTCTGAATCCTTACGTTCGTGGAAATGAAGAACTACTACTACTAATGATAATAATAATAACAATAATAATGATAATAATAAATCCTAATACCATAGAAACTAACCTAACCTAACCAATAAAACAATGACCCACATACAGTATACTGCCTTACAGTGTTGTAGGGAATGTATCGAGAAAAAAAAATTGGCCCGCCCTCTGGCTAACCCCAATTTTACCGCGGGGTCCAAGTTATTTTTTCCTGATCACTGATACGCCACGTTCACGCACCCTAATGATGTGTTTTCTCTTCTCTTTTCTGTTCCTTATAAGTTGAGAAAAGAATTAACGTATTAGAATGTCTTTTGTTTTAGTGTTTATAAATTTTTCCGAGTTTATTTCTTTTGTTTTTCATAACTTTAGAAAGAATTAAATAACTTGATTGTCCTTTTTTTTGTCTTTGTTCTCTTTTTTATTTTTGTCACTTACAGTGTATTATCACATAAAATATTAATAAATAAAGGCAAGTTGATTATTCGGAAGATATTGACTGATTGGATATGACCACATGAAAGGTATGGGTGTGGGTGTAGGGTGTAGGGTGTAGGTGGTGGGTGTAGGGTGTAGGTGGTGGGTGTAGGGTGTAGGTGGTGGGTGTAGGTGGTGGGTGGTGGGTGTAGGTGGTATGGCTGGGTGGGCAGTAAGTATATTGATCTCTATGGCAGCGGACCCAGTAGGACTCCTCCCACTGCTACTCTCTGCCACTTCCCTCTGCCACTTCCCTCCGCCACTACTCTCTACTGCCAATGCTCTCTGCCACTACTCTTTACCGCTACACTACTCTCTACTCTATTCCACTACTGTCTGTCATTGTTGCCTGTCACTATCCCTGTCTACCACTACTGTCTTCCACTATCTGCCACTACTTACTACCACTACCTTATTCTACCACCGTCTACTTCTACCGTCTACCGCCACTGTCTACTGTCTACTGTCGACAATATTCTCTCTCAAGTCGTCCCCCTTCACCACTAGTTGCAGCTTACACAACTTGCGGTAGACAGGGGCCTTGTGAGCGTGTTTCTAAATCACCTTAAACACACCAAGCTCTTGCTCTGCCTTTAGTGGTAAGACCGACTGTTCAGATGCCTCCCCTCCATGTGTCCTACTGGGCCCCTTAAAGAAGTCTTAAATGGACTTCTCTCTCTCGAGTCTTAAGTGGTTTTAGTTCTAAAAGTCCCCAGTCTTAGCGGTCCTCACACTCAATAGGCCTCAATGGGCTCAATTTCCTAATAGACCCAATCAAAATGGGAAGATTATTAATGGGGTCTTGTTCAAATAGGCCGAAGTTTTAATAGGCTCTGTTCTCAAATGGGCCCCACTCCAGTAGAGTCCAGCTCTAATCGTTCTAATCTTTCTGGGCCCCAAACTAATCTAGCCAGTACGACCCGGGCCCAGTAGGATTCTTGACCCTAGGACTGCGGGGGTCATTGCTACTGGGGCCCATTAGAACTGGAATCACCCCTAATTGTTAAATGAAGGGTGTTAAGGGTCAGTGGGACTTTGACCTAAAAGAATTGAGTTCCATTGAACCATTGGCCAGAACACAAGAGGTGCAGTACTCGAGCAAGGTGGTAGACTCATGATGGGCGATACATTTTTCTAAATTACTAACCTTAATTCTTGACCTTTTGACCTTAACAGCCATAATAGCTTTGGTAGTTGCCCTGATGAACACACAGGTCAAGTATGAACACTGTAGCGCTGTCCGTTCTCGTGTTACTTGCTGCCGAGTTAGTTAATAGTGAAGTATGGCTGGCAGTGACCGCTCTACTCACGCCACCACTCTAGTATATGAGTAATACTGTTGATCGCTCATGTTAAACGTCTCAGCTTTCACGAAGGATTATTCCGGAATCCCTGACTGGAGTGTTGATGTATGGTAACCCTGAACAGTTTATTTCCTTCATGTTATTTATGTTGAAATACTCTGTAAGCATCATCTTAAAGTTTATCATTCGGATCTAAGAAAGTTAATGATTTTCTTATGAAGTTTAGCAGCCGGGGTGGACCTTGGGACATGTGCATCCATCCACTGAGTACGTGATATGTAGCTGAGGGACTGTTGCCGTATATGGTGGCTTCTCAGACGAGTAACCAATCATTGTCATCATTGTTACGGGGAGTTGTAGGTGCCTGCCTAGTTTAATTAAATACTCTAAATCTCTTAAGCACAAGGCATGATTTAAATATAGGTTACACGTATAATAGTCTCCTTAATAACTCATATCATTGTATCATAGCTGGATGATCGTCATACTCGACTTTAGTGACAGCACAGTAGTAGTAGTATGAAAGCCTAATAAGCCCCACCTTAACTACCTGAACTAGTAAGACCCATTAGGACTGGACTTCAAGGCTTATAGTTAGGTTAGGTCAAGCTAAGTTAGGTTAGGTCAAGCTAAGTTAGGTTAGGTTAGGATGGGAACGCATTTACTCTGTTACCTTTAAATATTGCTTGAATAATAATTGATTAAGAATTTGATAATAAACAGTATAATCCATCATCATATCGACACTCGAACCGAGCAGTAGCAAGTGGTAGTGGCCTCGGGCGGTAGAGCCACCACTCGCCCTCCTGCTCGTTCATGTGGATAACTCGGCTACCAGTGGCCTTCATCCCTAGAAATTTAAGAAAAATTCAACTACGATGTTTTCAGAGCGTTCCTTCTCTCCCTCCTGCTGCCGCCGTCAGGGTGAGGGGCGTGGAGGTGGTGGCAGTGTGGGTCCGCTGGAGGACTCTTCCCCCGGGTCAGTAACCGGCAGCTTGGGGAGGCTAGGACCTGCTGGGTCTGAGGGGAGTGGGAGGCGTGGTGGGTCGTGGGAGGCGTGGTGGGTCGTGGGAGGCGTGGGGGAGGCGTGGGGGGAGAACTGCATAAGTGTACCGTCTAGACACGCCCCCGGCCCCCCCTTCCGCCCCGACACCCCGCACCCCGCACCCTAGGGAGCGCAGGATGGAGGCAGAAGGAGTGATGGTGCCCACGTGGAAAGGCGGCCTCAGCCACCTCCAATACCTCCACCTTTACCTCCATCACTACCTCCAATACCTCCACCACTATCAGAACCACTACCGTCACTACCTCCCACTACCACCACCACCACTACCACCCTACTACCTCCACCGCTACCACCACCACCACTAACTCCACCACTACCTCACCTCCTACTACCACTACTACCTCCACCATTTTCTTCCACCACTACCACCACCACTACCTCCACCCTGCCTCCACCCACTACCACTATCTCCACCACTGCCTCCACTTTCACCTCCACCACTACCACCACTACTACCACTATCTCCACCACTACCTCCACCATTTCTTCCACCACTGCCACCACCACTATCCCACCACTACCACCACCACCACCACCACCACTACCACCCCTACTACTTACCTCCTGCTACTGCCTCACCACTACCACCACCACCACTATCTCCACCACTACCTCCCACCACTACCTCCACCTCTACTACCCTACACTACTACCTCCCTGCATTTCTTCCACTACCACCACCACTACCTCCATCACCACTACCTCCACCACCACTACCTCCATCACCACTACCTCCTCCACCACTACCTCCATCATCACTACCTCCATCACCACTACCTCCATCACCACTACCTCCATCACCACTACCTCCATCATCACCATCGTCACCACCACCACCACCACCCCTACATCCACCACTACCTCCACCATTACCACCACAACTCCTACCTCCACTACTACCACCACCACCACCATTACCACCACCTTCACCACTACCACCACCATCCCTACATCCACCACCACCATTACCACCACCTTCACCACTACCTCCCACCACTACACTCCACCCACTATCTCCACCTCTACAACCACTACCTCTACCACCAATACCATATCCTGCCAGCACCTTAGCACCTCTCTGCCACCACTACCACCAGCTACCACCACACACACCTCCACCACAGCCACCACCACTACCTCCCACCACCCTGCACCCCACCACTACCTCCACCACTACCTCCACCACCACCACCACTACCACCACCACTACCTCCACCACCCACCACCACCACCACCACCACCACCACCACCACCACTACCTCCACCTCCACCACCACTACCACCACCACCACCACCACCACCAGCATCATCATCTCGCCGGCGCCACAGTGGCTGCCCTCTCCCACCGCCGCTCTTGGATTGCCCTACTTCTGCTGCAGCTCTACTACTACTACTACTACTACTACTCCTACTACTCCTACTACTACTACTACTACTACTACTACTACTACTACTACTACTACTACTACTACTACTACTACTACTACTACTACTACTACTACCTCTCAGTGGCGGTTGTGGCTGGGTTGCTGTTGTCTCTTTTGTGTCAGTCACATATGAGTAGAGTCAGCTATGTCATATATTGCCGAGTGATGTAGTGTTTGACACACACACACACACACACACACACACACACACACACACACACACACACACACACACACAACCCCCACACACACACACCCCCACACACACACACTCTTCGCCTTTTCAAGTGTCTTAAAATCTCGAGGTCATTTATGCTGACTCACCTCATGACATCACCAAAATCTAGAACTGTGAATGAAACATGACGTCACAAGGTCTACTGAGCGCTAAGTTGTTCATTCATCTACGGTTCTCAGTTATGTGTATTTTTCACAATATATAAACACTGTATTGCTGGATGTTAGGTTAATGTTGGGTTAATTTATTTTGTTTTATTTAACTCTCTCTCTCTCTCTCTCTCTCTCTCTCTCTCATACCACACACACTGATGATTCTCTGCCGAGGTTTGTGCTCATATCCACGACACAGTTCCATACATATTCAGTACATCAGCGCTCTTCTCCTCCCTACGACTACTCTCTTATATTGCGGCGTCGACGTCTGCTGCAGGAGGGTGAGGGAGGATGATGATGTCGATCGTCTTGGCGGCGTTCAGTCGCTCTAGGAGGGAGGATCTTAGAGAATAGATCCCGACTACTAGAAGGTGTTGACGGTATGAGTATCCGTGTTGACTTACGGGACTTGTCGGTATCTGCAGTGAGGGCAACGCGGCAGGAGAGGAGGTTGGTGGGGTTGGCCTGAAGAAGTATAGGAGTGATGCCATTGAGAGTTTTCCGCCGCTGCCAACGTTCTCCTCTATCTGGCTCCGCTGTCTGTTGGTCTTGTCTCCTGGGTGCCATGATATCAGCTGTTATTCTTGTCTCTCGTGATGGCGCTGATAGTGTAAGTGATAGATACTGATGTTTTTTTATGTCTATCGGTGATTACACACACACACACACACACACACACACACACACAACGCGTTATGGGTTATTTATTTTATATTTAACGTTTTTGTATTCATAGGTTAATGTATTATGTATGAAGATGACAGCACGTGTACCTGTTCTGTCACCCGCGTTGAAGGTTAAGGAAGTGACCTCACATGACTTGCTGAGCTGGCTGTTAAGGGGATGGTGGCCTGAGGTGACCTACTGTGATGATAGGTCAAGGAAGTGACCTGACTTCGTATGAGTTAAGTGGGTGAGGATGTGGGTGTCGACCTTAAGACAGTGTCGACTTTAAGACCGTGTCGAATATAAGAATGTGTCGACCTTAAGACCGTGTCGACTTTAAGACCGTGTCGAATATAAGAATGTGTCGACTTTAAGACCGTGTCGACCTTAAGACAGTGTCGACTTTAAGACCGTGTCGAATATAAGAATGTGTCGACCTTAAGACCGTGTCGACTTTAAGACCGTGTCGAATATAAGACGTGTCACTTTAAGACGGTGTCGAATATAAGAATGTGTCGACTAAAACTGTCTACCTAAAGTAGCCTTGAAACTTGAACAGCAGGTGATCAATTTAATTAAGGCAGAATTTGTTTTATCGTATCTCTGTTGAGTTAGTCCCTGAGTACGATGACAGCTCCTGAGTACGATGACGGCTGAGTACGATGACGGCCTGAGTACGATGACGGCTCCTGAGTACGATGACGGCCCTGAGTACGATGACAGCCCCTGGTACGATGACGGCCCCTGAGTACGATGACGGCCCTGAGTACGATGACGGCCCCTGAGTACGATGACGGCCTGAGTACGATGACAGCCCTGAGTACGATGACAGCCCCTGAGTACGATGACAGCCTCTGAGTACAATGAATTAGCACGATAAATACGAAAACTTGACCCCTTGAGTACGATACTAACCCCCCGAGTACTAAGAATTCGCCAATAAAATAAGATGACCCTTGAGTAGGATATATCAACCCCTTTTGAGTACGATGACTTTGTACTCAAGGGAAAAGTTATCGTTCTTAAGTAGTTATGATAGAATTGCCATTTTGAAGTTTGTAGTTTATTTAAGTGCGCTTGTTTTTATTATGTAACTAAGTCTTGGTAATATTACACTTATAATATTGCAACTTTCATATGTAATATTGCAACTTTCATAATATTGCAAAACTATCAAAATATTGCCAATTTCATCAGGTATCAAGTTTCATAATGACACTAATACTATGTTTCAAAGAGCTTTATGATTTGCAAGATTTACGACGTCAATGTTGAATAATGTTGCATAAATGATAAGCTGAACATGACGAAGAAGCTCACATCAAAAGGAATGCATTCTGGTGTTCGCTGACGTGTTATTTTTTATTATGTTGTCGACCAGGAAATGACTACACCTCTGATATCCTGTTAGTAATTAAGAGAGACACACACACACACACATCGAGAGAATTTCGATCTTCAAATAATTTCCGAATGATAAAAATCTATATTTGTTTTATATTCTTTTCAATAAACAGGAACGTTATCTGTATAATTAAAATATATACTCGTAACTAATTTTATTCTCTATAATTACTGAAGAGACCTCCTCCCTCCTCCACAGTGCACCGACAAAGGGAGACTTAGTAGGGATTATTCGTGTCTACAGTTCCTTCCTCCTTCTCCTCCTTCCTCCTTCCTCCCTCCTCTCCCTCTCTCCCTCCTATGTAAGCAGATTTGGCCCACATCAGTGTTTGGAAGAAGGATTAATTTTCACATGAGTTCTCGAGTAGTCAGTATGTATGTATGTATGTATGTATGTATGTATGTATGTATGTATGTATGTATGTATGTATTCAAACACAGAAACTCAGATACTAATTGACCAACTTTAGTGAAACATTCTAGACTTAAATATGAGAGAGGAGAGAGGACCACCCCTTTGGCTGCACAGTGAGGACACACGTACAGTCTGCTCCATGATTTAACGTGAACAAATTACATGTGTTGCAGCAGACTTGACATGATAGAAGGTGGGTTACAAGTGTGACGGATCAGTGTGACGGAGTGTGATGGATAACTATAGAGGAATATGATAGAAGAGTGTTTGATTACTGAGTGTGACGGATCAGTGTGACGGAGTGTGATGGATCAGTGTGACGGAGTGTGACGGATCAGTGTGACGGAGTGTGATGGATAACTATCGAGGAGTGTGATAGAAGAGTGTTTGATTACTGAGTGTGACGGAGTGTGATGGATCAGTGTGACGGAGTGTGACGGACGAGTGTGACAGAGTGGAATGGATGACTGAAGGCTACTGAAATGTGACGGAGTTGCGTTAAAGCGTGAAGGAGTGCGTTAAAGTGTGACGGTGGGGGCTGAAGGACCTGGTAACCACGAAGATTCACCATTAATTGCGTGATTCACCTGTCGCTTGGTAATCACTTACCTGTTATTACGCCAAGGTCCTGGTGGTGACTACAACCCCAGACACTGCCATTCCAAGTCTCAATGGGAGGGTGGGTGAGGATGGGAAAGAGAGGGATATCGTCTGGCAGTGGAGAGAAGGTGTGGATATCGTCTGGCAGTGGGGTGGAGGTGTGGATATCGTCTGGCAGTGGGGTGGAGGTGTGGATATCGTCTGGCAGTGGGGTGGAGGTGTGGATATCGTCTGGCAGTGGGGTGGAGGTGGATATCGTCTGGCAGTGGGGTGGAGGTGGATATCGTCTGGCAGTGGGGTGGAGGTGGATATCGTCTGGCAGTGGGGTGGAGGTGTGGATATCGTCTGGCAGTGGGGTGGAGGTGTGGATATCGTCTGGCAGTGGGGTGGAAGTGTGGATATCGTCTGGCAGTGGGGTGGAGGTGTGGATATCGTCTGGCAGTGGTGGAGGTGTGGATATCGTCTGGCAGTGGGGTGGGGTGTGGATATCGTCTGGCAGTGGGGTGGAGGTGTGGATATCGTCTGGCAGTGGGGTGGAGGTGTGGATATCGTCTGGCAGTGGGGTGGAGGTGGATATCGTCTGGCAGTGGAGTGGAGTGTGGATATCGTCTGGCAGTGGGGTGGAGGTGTGGATATCGTCTGGCATGGGGTGGAGGTGTGGATATCGTCTGGTTGCGGGGTGGAGGTGTGGATATCGTCTGGTAGTGGGTGAGGTGGATATCGTCTGGTAGTGGGTGGAGGTGGATATCGTCTGACAGTAGGGTGGTGTGGATATCGTCTGGCAGTGGAGAGAAGGGTGGATATCGTCTGGCAGTGGGGTGGAGGTGTGGATATCGTCTGGCAGTGGGTGGAGGTGTGGATATCGTCTGGCAGGGGTGGGGTGTGGATATCGTCTGGCAGTGGAGAAGGAGATATCGTCTGACAGTGGGGTGGAGGTGTGATATCGTCTGGCAGTGGGGTGGAGGTGTGGATATCGTCTGGCAGTGGGGTGGAGGTGTGGATATCGTCTGGCAGTGGAGAAAGGTGGATATCGTCTGGCAGTGGGGTGGAGGTGGTATCGTCTGGCAGTGGGGTGGAGGTGTGGATATCGTCTGGCAGTGGGTGGAGTGTGGATATCGTCTGGCAGTGGGGTGGAGGTGTGGATATCGTCTGACAGTGGAGTAAGTGTGGATATCGTCTGGCAGTGGGGTGGAGTGTGGATATCGTCTGGCAGTGGGTGGAGGTGAATATCGTCTGACAGTGGGGTGGAGGTGGATATCGTCTGACAGTGGGGTGGAGGTGTGATATCGTCTGGCAGTGGGGTGGGTGTGGATATCGTCTGCAGTGGGGTGGAGGTGTGGATATCGTCTGGCAGTGGGGTGGAAGTGTGGATATCGTCTGGCAGTGGGGTGGAGTGTGGATATCGTCTGGCAGTGGGGTGGAGTGTGGGTATCGTCTGACAGTGGGGTGGGGTGTGGATATCGTCTGGCAGTGGGGTGGAAGTGTGGATATCGTCTGGCAGTGGGGTGGAAGTGTGGATATCGTCTGGCAGTGGGGTGGAGGTGTGGATATCGTCTGACAGTAGGGTGGAGGTGTGGATATCGTCTGGCAGTGGGGTGGAGGTGTGGATATCGTCTGGCAGTGGGGTGGAGGTGTGGATATCGTCTGGTAGCGGGGTGGAGGTGTGGATATCGTCTGGCAGTGGAGAAGGTGTGGATATCGTCTGGCAGTGGAAAGGTGGATATCGTCTGGCAGTGGGGTGGAGGTGGATATCGTCTGGCAGTGGGAGAGTGTGGATATCGTCTGGCAGTGGGGTGGAGGTGTGGATATCGTCTGGCAGTGGGGTGGAGTGTAGATATCGTCTGACAGTGGGTGGAGTGGATAGGGGGTGGAGGTGTGGATATCGTCTGGCAGTGGGGTGGAGTGTGGATATCGTCTGGTTGCGGGGTGGAGGTGTGGATATCGTCTGACAGTGGGTGGAGTGTGGATATCGTCTGGCAGTGGGGTGGAGGTGTGGATATCGTCTGGCAGTGGGGTGGAGGTGTGGATATCGTCTGGCAGGGAGTGAATATCGTCTGACAGTGGGGTGGAGGTGTGGATATCGTCTGGTTGCGGGGTGGAGGTGTGGATATCGTCTGGTAGCAGGGTGGAAGTGTGGATATCGTCTGGTTGCGGGGTGGAGGTGTGGATATCGTCTGACAGCGGAGTTTGGAGGCAACGATTATTCCTAAAACCTGAATCACAACCAAATATAACCTAATCAACCCTTTAAGGACGACTGTTTTAACTACCATCCTCAAAAGGTTAAATCCTCGTCCTTAAAAGATTAAAACATTATCCTCACTGGTTTTAAGTATCTTCCTCAAGAGGTTAAACCATCAGTCTCAGAAGGGTTTAATTACTGGCGAGTATTTCAGCAGGCTGGGTGTAGCCATTCTCTTGTCTCATGTCTCGTAGTGTGATAACAAGTTCGGTGTAAAGAGATATCCAATTTAGTCAATATATGTTATCCGACAGTCCAATACTCAGCTACAGTGTGTAAATGATTGAGTTTCGTCTCTAAGGAAACGTTATTGATACGAGAGAAGATTATTCTTTAACTAGTACGAACGTTTTCCCGACTATGAAACACAGGAGAGAATTCACACTAACTTCCTGTTCCTGGTAACTCGAGGCAAGATGTTTGACGCAAGGTTACTCAGTAGTGAGGAAAACTTGTGTCATTATTACACTCACAATCATTTTAACCTCTTACCATACTCTTATTAGGATAGAGTAGAAAAACCACAATGGTGTTAGTATGGGCATGACCTAACATCGCAGCTCATACGGTCTCGAACACACGTTGTTTACTGTGTCCACCAGCACCACGCACGCTTGTTGAATGTGATCCTCCCTAAATGGTGTATTCCGGAATCTGGTGCCCCGTGTAGCCTCCGCAGATGTCAACATTTCTCATCCGTGACTGGCACATACCCTAGACCTTATATTGCCGGGAAGTAGCAGTGTACAGTGTGTTGTTTGGGTGAGAACTTGGTCTGGTCGCTCGAGGATCACATGTGTACAGCAGAGGTTGTTGTTATTGCCTCCTGTGATCGTCCTCAGGCGTTCTAACACACACACACACACACATCAAAACTACTCAGAGAACCGCACCATCTTTTGGTAAACAGAACAACTTATTTATGAAGCTTCAGACTCAAAAGTTCAAATAATCAGGTCGGTGTCTGTTAACTTTTGTCCAAGGCTATACAATACTTATCTGCGTCACCAGCTCTATGAACACCACTCCTGACTGACTGACTGGGAGAACATTATGACTAATCCGCATTGACGTAGTTTATGTTGAATTAATTATTGGAATTATTGTAATAAGCGGATATTGATGACACAGTTCAGTAGTTCTCACAGCAAAACTTCCCTCACACATCTGGGGACTCCTCTCTGACTGTTGAAGGCTGGTTGGAGGAGGGTGAGGGAGAAGGTGAGGGTGGAGGAGAGTGAGGGTGAGGGTGGAGGTGACGGTGGAGGTCTTTAAGGTGACCGGACCTCTTTTGCAGGTTATATTGCTTGGCGTAATCTCTGTGTCAATGTATAGGGTGTTGACGTAGGCACTGCCCTCCTCCCCTCCTCCCCCAACCCTTACCCCTTACCTTTGAGAGGGGAGGGGGGGGGGGTAAGCTGAGGATGGAGATGAGGAATTATGAGGGAGGGAAGGGAGGGAGTGGGGATGGATCAAGGAGGGAAGGGAGGGAGTGGGGAGGGATCAAGGAGGGAAGAGAATGAGGATGAAACAGAGAAGGAATAGAGGTATCTTTATTTATTCCCTCACTTCCTTCTCTGTTCTATTTTCCTCAGCAACTGATCAAATAGACCCCAGATCTATTGGGCCCCAAAACTAACCTATACCTTAGTATTGGGGCCTAGTTTTAATGAACCCGGGTACTCAACAGCTGTGTAATGACTCCTAATACAGTACAGGTAATAAATTTAATAGCTACACCTAAAATTAATTCGTTACCTGTGGATTAATTTCTTACGGTAATAATTAGACTCGATGTTATGTTTAGTGTTTTGTTTACTAATGTTTATGGATGTTTACTTAGATCAAGGCGATGAGAAACACTACTCCGTATACAGGGAGACGACACAGTGTTTGTTTACTAATAAGTTAGGTGGCATACGACGCCTACTAACCAAACCGTACCTAAGTAATCTATTTTTGCTGTTTTGGTTAGGTTGTGTTGAATTAAGTTAGCTTACGGGCTAGTTAGGTTATTTTTAGATAATTTAGGTTAGGTTTGATTAGGTTAGAGTAGGTAGAATTTGTTTGGTTACTCAGATATATAAGGAGCGTTTCCCTGACACAACGGGCCGTCCAACATCACTCACACATCTTAGTCACAAAGTAGTGTTTCTTAGTCACAAAGTAGTGTTTCTTAGTCACAAAGTAGTGTTTCTCAGTCACAAAGTAGTGTTTCTCAGTCACAAAGTAGTGTTTCTCAGTCACAAAGTAGTGTTTCTCAGTCACAAAGTAGTGTTTCTCTCTAAATTTTCCTGAATATTAACAATACTAGATAAAAATCCGAGGAAAATAATAAATGAAACTTATAAGTGATGTGAGTTTTTACGCCAAATAATTGTATCTAAAAGTCGTCGCTATAATTATGATTTAACTCATTTATATTTTCATTTGTGTTCACATTTTTTTTTACTTTAGATACTGGTTGGGTTGGAGTTTGGCAAGGTTATTGAGGTGTTTGGGGATCTCTCAGTAGGTGCTATTGTTTGGTTAGGTTAGGTTAGGTTAGGTTAGGTGGGGGGAGAGTTTACAGAATCCATCTTCGTGTCATATCTCAAGTGAACTAGTTAAGTACTTTTTCGTATTTCCAGTTAGGCGGGAAAAGTTTTTACGTGTGAGCCTTGATCCAATTAGATCCGTTCTCAAAACCCCAATTAGAAAAACAAAATAGGCGTAGGAGACATTTTAGAATCTATCTATATGATGTAGCATAAGTTAGGCAGATGAAATACTCTCTAAGTCTCCAGTTTAGAGGCTCAGAATTCCGCGAATCTGCTCAGAGTGAATCTTATGAACAGTAATATAGAAAGAGAATTGAATGAACTGTATTGTCAAAAGAGTGAGTGGAAAATATTAATGTTATATCCCTTTAGGGTCTAGACTCATCACTTTATACCACTAATAACTACATAGGTCTTGTGTGAGGCCGAGGGGAGGAGCAGGTGTAAACAAACAAGGTACTGGCAGGTCACATAAATTGAATTAACCCGGTAATTGACAGAGAGCGGGCAGAGGCAATCTACCTGTGTCGAGCACCTGGGTGTCCGGGAGGAAATAGGTTCTGTGTTTATTACCTGAATTCCATAATAGAACTTAAGTTATAGTGCCAATAACAGGCCAATCAACGCTCCCAGGTGTTTCGCTTGCCACCCACTCTATTAGTGTGGGAGTTACGGCAGTCAGAGAGGTAGTGGAGTACCTCTTATGTCTTGGTGACGGTGACGGTGACGGTGATGACGACGACGAGGATGGCAGTGGTGACGACGACGACGTGGTAGTAACAAAAAATTTGTGGTCCTATCCGGCTATGTGTTAAAAATTATTTTGGTTAAGTTAGGGTAGGTTAGGTTCTCAAACTATAATATTTTCCCTTGAATTTAGGATAATATTAATATATACTTCGCCTGAGTTACCATAGAAATTGTGAATAAGATTTAACCCCGAGTATAACAGTTTGTTGGAGAGGAAAGATTATTTTTTTTCCTCGAGGTACATTTTTATCCCCCTATTCAGACGTCCGTTCTTTTGTGTACCATTGAGTTCGTTCATTATTTTAGGTGAGTGAGTACCAGACGTCCATTCTTTGTGTGCCATTGAGTACGTCCGTTGTTCCGTGCGTCACTGAGTACATTTCACGTAAAGGTTCTCATGTCGTGGGAGAAAGACAGTTATCATGGGAGGCGTCATGGGGGTACAACCACGATAACAACTTTACTGTCTCGTTGATAATGGAGGACTGCTGCCTCCATCTCCTGCCCCAGCGTCTCCTACCCCCTCCGCCCCTCATCTCTCATGTCCTCCTACCCCTCCGCCCTCATCTCTCATGTCCTCCTACCCCTCCGCCCCTCACCCCTCACGTTCTCCTACCCCTCCGTCCCTCACCCCCTCTACCCCTCCTCCGTTCTCCCCCTTCCCCTCACCCCTCACGTTCTCCTACCCCTCCACCCCACCACCCATCATCCTCCCCTCCTCCCTCCCACCCCTCGTTCTCCAACCCCTTCACCCCTCACCCTCACGTTCTCCCCCTTCACCCCTCACCCCTCACGTTCTCTCCTACCCCTCCGCCCCTCATCCCCTCACGTTCTCCTACCCCTTCACCCCTCGTTCTCCCTACCCCTCCGCCCCTCACCCCTTACGTTCCGCCCCTCACCCCTCACTAGAATCTATAACATTAACTATATAATCGAACCTCGTCTTATAACGTAAAGGAACCAGTCTAAGGTCTCGATAGATTCTCAGTTAAGCGTAAGTTTTTCCCCTTAACCAGAGTAGAGACGACGTATCTAAATGACTCGCTTAAAGTTGGCTAGGTTAGGTTAGGTTAGGTTAGGTTAGGTTAGGATAGGTTAGGTTAGGTTAGGTTAGGTTAGGTTAGGTTGGGTTAGGTTAGGTTAGGTTAGGTTAGGCTAGGTTAGGTTGGGCTAGGTTTTGGGTTAGGCTAGGCTAGGCTAGGTTAGGTTAGGTTAGGCTAGGCTAGGCTAGGCTAGGCTAGGTTAGGCTAGGTTAGGTTAGGTTAGGCTAGGTTAGGCTAGGTTAGGTTAGGTTTTTGGTTGGTGAGAATGGCGTCGAAAGGCCTCAAGACAACACTGGGGTGACAGATTTAACGTACAAAGCTTTGAGAATAACAGAGAGCCTTTGTTGTGTCCCCGTTGTTCGTGACCAAGATTGTCGACTACTTGTTCCACCCATTTTATCAGCACCACACGCAAAATCCTACACTCGGCTTTTACCATCGACCAATTGAATCGTGAAAATTCCTCTAGTCAACTTAATAAGAGAAAAAAAAATATATAAACATTTATTGATAACAAGTTTGAAAATACAAAGTGGAAATTACAGAGGCGGTTTAGTGGTGGGTGGAGCATCAGACACGCGAGCCCTGTAACGAGCATTATTCCAACAAGCGCAAGCACGCGAGCCCTGTAGTGAGCATTTATCCCAAGGCATGAGTAATGATAGTGATTACAGGTAAATGCTTGCTTGTTTCCTGCCTGGGGGTCTGAGGTGAGTTTCAGAGGAGGAGGGTCAGCTCACGCACCTCCGCCCTCACTATCGTAACACCTGAATCACTGTAACAAGTTGTTGTGTGGGTGGTATGTATGTATCTGTGTAGATATGTGACTGTATTTATATGTACGTTTGTATATACGACTCTCCTGCCTTGGAATTAAAGTTATTTTAGAATATATTTAATCTACTATTTATATTTATTTTATCTCACTAGCTTTAGAAGTTCAATAATGGTAACTAGTTTGGTATTTCTATTAAACCTGAATGATGTTAACAAGGAATAGTAGCATGAATAAGAGTAGTCATAATGTGTGAGTTTATACATATACAAGCCAAGCCACACAAGCCACACACAGCCACACAAGCCACACAGCCACACAAGTCATACAACACATACAAGGTGGTGGTGTAATACAGTGTTTGAGGATGAAAGCGAATTTGTCTTTGATTATGAAAGAGAGAGAATAATATACTGGCGTCAGGATGTGTACAGTGTTATGGTGGTGGGTGTGTAGAGGAAAATGGCTGTAGGTCAATGGGCCCAAGTCCTAATAGGCCCTGGTCTTATTGGGCCACATCCTAACCTAACCTAATCTAACCTGAATCTAATGGGGTTTTGAGTTATGTTGAGTTTTATTAGGACTTGGGACCTTGAAGAGAGAGAGAGAGAGAGAGAGAGAGAGAGAGAGAGAGAGAGAGAGAGAGAGTATTATGACAGTGTGGTGAAGCAGCCAGGAGTGGAGTAGGGAAGTAGTAAGTGGAGCACAGGGTGGAGTAGTGGAGCACAGAGGTGGAACACAAGGGTGGAGTAAACGAAGGCTATTAACTCCAACATTATTGAAATATTGACCATGAATGAGTAATGAGAATAAGGTAAGGAATAAAAAATGCACAATGAATAACATAAGAGATAAGGAACGTTGAAATAAAAATCAAATGTATATAACAATTTATTTAACCCAATAATTTGAGTTTTGGTAAGTGTATCCATATAAACTTACACATATACATTGACATACATATAAATATACATTCCTTTTTACGTATGATCATTTTGCGACACTATACACGTTAATTCTCATATAGAAGAGTTACCCCCTTATCCTCTCGCTATATCCTTTATTAAGTATACGGGATAATCAGGGGTAACTTCGTAAGTTTTCTTCGATACAATTAGTTTTTTTTTTTACCTGTAGTAAGACTTATTGGTCGTTATGAGAAACTAAGCAATATACCTTTAGTTAGGATTCAGGTACATTTTTTAATTTAATTTCTATTTTTTTCGATTATTTATTTCTTGAAATTGATGTATATTTAGTAACTTGTAAATAGCAGATGATTACTAGTAAGGCCTTTAAAACACCATTACACTGAATCATATGTAGTTACTGGTAGTTACTGGTAGTTACTGGTTTGTAGGTGTAATTTCCGTTATTATGAAGCCATTTCAAATACGTTAGTGACTTTGTGTGTGTTGGAGGTGTCACGTTATATTAACACCGTATGTCGTGTCCACTGGGTTTGTCTGAGTTAGTGTGAACCAACCTGACTAAACAATGAATACGAATCATCATGAATCATTATAGAGGTTCAGGATTCATTATATTCATTGTATATATAAATTAACGATATATGAATATTAACAAGTATACGAGGAATGTTTTTTGGGAATATATTTTATTTTGTTCTGTCGTTTCCTCCACTCGTCTTTCAACAGAGTCCCGCCTTACAAATTTCCTCCTACTTTTTCTAAGGCTTCTGTTTTCTCTGGTGAAACCCACACACAGATTGGGGAAAGAGTGACGGCAATATATGTGCTGTTTTTCCTATACTAACTTATATATATGAAGATAGTGTGAGTAGTTTGTGTTGATGCTGACTGTAACTAACTACGTCATGTGTGTATAACTAACTACGGCATGTGTGTGTAACTAACCGCATGTGTGTGTAACTAACTACGGCATGTGTGTGTAACTAACTACGGCATGTGTGTGTAACTAACTACGTCATGTGTGTATAACTAACTACGGCATGTGTGTGTAACTAACTACGGCATGTCGGCAGCATAACTTGGGTCATTATTCCTACTTGGCAGGTGTATTAAGCATGACAACCACGGTAATTGCGTTGTTTATATCGTGTAAAGGTGAAAGAATTAGGATAAGGGCAACACTTGGAGAGAGTTAGGGCCTGACTCAGTGTTGGGCGGGAGGGAACTGGTTGTGTCTTTCTTCCACCGAAACTGATAATTAATGTTATTGTTTAATTAATCCATCTGTTTGTGTGTGTGTGTGTGTGTGTGTGTGTGTGTGTGTGTGTGTGTGTGTGTGTGCTAAACTTTCCACCACCTTCATGTAATTATTCTCAAGTTACACCAGATGCTGTGTCAAGTGCCCAAGGATTTTTGTCCACACCTGTACGTGTTTTTGTGTAGGAACAGGTGAGCGGTCGTATGCGTGTATGTCACTCAAACAAATCTATTAGGGTCACGTTTTTAGTTTGACCCTTTATTTATTTAAGTGAAAGAAAATTATATCTAGTAACACTAAAATATTATCTATGTAAATATGAGTTAGTTCTCAATAAGGGGAATTTTGTTAAAAATTTTGTATGTCTGATTAACCTAACCATAACCTAACCTAACCTAACCATAACCTAACCTAACCTAACCCTAACCTAACCTAACCATAACCTAACCTAACCATAACCTAACCTAACCTAACCATAACCTAACCTAACCATAACCTAACCTAACCATAACCTAATTAAACTTACCTTCATTGATCGTAATTATTGACCTTGGTATTACGTCTTTTCCAGGTGAGTACTGAGACACGCACTCGATGCAGGTAAGGCATTTCATATTCTTCAACCAGGTGACCTACTAACATGTGTCTTCTATATATTTTACGTGTCCTCTATGTATCTTCTGTGTCCTCTATGTGTCTTTTGCGTCCTCTATGTGTCCTGTGTGGCTGTTTATGTATATTCTGTATCTATGTATTCTTCCTCTCTATGTATCTTGTGTGTCATCTTTGTATCTTATGTGTATTTTATGTATCTTCTGTGTCCTGTATGTATCGTCACACACACACACACCACTTTCTTCCCCACAGTTCACACTCTCACACACAGCCGCGGGTGGTAACTTCCTTGCCTTTCTGACGGTGAATTAAACTGTCACACTGCTGATGTAGGCGCCGACGGTGTTGTGTTGGAGGTGTTTGACAGAGAGAGAGAGGGAGAGAGAGGGGTGTTTTCCCTTCTGATTGCATTTTCTTTCATGATATTTTTGTTTGTTTCTGAATAAATAAGTTTGTTTACACTAACAACAATAATAATGATAATAATAATAATAATTGTAAATCCATTGAGGGAATAAATCCACTAATGGAATAAATATATGAATACAAATATGTGGTTAATTCTGAGCGTAATAAAATAAACAAAAGAGCATCAATATGGATAAATAAAACGCACGTCCTTTGGTTTCTGTAGAATTAAAGGTCATTTAGGAGGATCGAAACCCAAGTCCTGAGATTTTATGGCATTTATTACGATCTAAAAATCAACATTAGAACCCAAGCGAGTTTTGGAACGTGTCAACAAATTGTGTTTTTTAAAAAGAGTATTATTAAGACTTGGTTTCCATCGTATAAGACTTTTGTGACAATCATAAGGAATTTACGGTCAGCAATAAGCATACAGACCTACGTAGAGCTAATCCGTAAATGAAAACGAAGGAACATTTTGAAGAATTCAGTTTTACAACACTATAAACGCCTACAGTAGAGTGAATTCGCGTCACTTAGTATCGCATCAAAAATCTATCACCAGCACGAGACATACAGTACATATTTACTCCACACTTATAAAGGCAACAGTAGTACAAGTATAAAACCAATATATGTACAATATATGTACGTTATCTGTCAAAAGTAGTATGTAAGTAGGACCTAAACGGCTTGTAAGTACTTAAGTAAAAACTGTCTCCTCTTAAGAATGACGTGTTGTTAGTGAGGTCTTTATAGCTGAAGCGTGTGTGTGTTTTGAGGGCAGGACATAACTACCTACCCACTCACCTGTACTGTTCTTATTGTAACATTCAATCTCATGGCTAGAAATTTATCTTGTGGAATTTTGAATATCGAATTTAATCCCTTTAGTATAATGACTTAACCCCTTCAGTACAATGACTTAACCCCTTCAGTACAATGACTTAACCCCTTCAGTACAATGACTTAACCCCTTCAGTACAATGACTTCACCCCTTCAGTACAATGACTTAACCCCTTCAGTACAATGACTTAACCCCTAGAGTATGATGACTTCACCCCTTCAGTACAATGACTTAACCCCTAGAGTATGATGACTTCACCCCTTCAGTACAATGACTTAACCCCTTCAGTACAATGACTTAACCCCTTCAGTACAATGACTTAACCCCTTCAGTACAATGACTTAACCCCTAGAGTATGATGACTTCACCCCTTCAGTACAATGACTTAACCCCTTCAGTACAATGACTTAACCCTTAGAGTATGATGACTTCACCCCTTCAGTACAATGACTTAACCCCTAGAGTATGATGACTTAACCCCTAGAGTATGATGACTTAACCCCTTCAGTACAATGACTTAACCCCCTCAGTACAATGACTTAACCCCTTCAGTACAATGACCTTAGTGTGTTTTGGTAACTGTCTGTTCACTATCATTCCCAGTGGTAAGTCTGTTCCATTGTTCTACTTAGACTGTAAAGAAAATATTCACCTGTTTATGTAGTGATGTTTTACCTGTTAATTGGACACTTTAAGGGAATTATAATGATGCTCTCGTTAAGATAGTCGGAGAATTTTCATTTATCTAAAACACACACACACACACACACACACACACACACTCTTCCAACAACCAGGACAAAATTACACAAGGTCCCCGTGACAACCATCAAACGACAACCATTAAAAAAAGATAAAATAAGACTCACTTGAACCGTACCCTGACAACCTTCCCAGTGTCGCCGCAACACATACAAACTGTCAATGAGAAACACAATAAAAGGGAGGAAGGAGGCGGCTTCATCTGTGTTGCGACCCACTCTTGCATGCAACACAGGAAATTAATAGAGAAAACCAGACCCAGTTGCAGCTTTAATTAAATGTGTTGCACGTAAAAACACACTGGGGGAATGTTGCATATGTTTTGTTTTTGTTTTTTTTCGTCTGAGTTTGTTTGTAAGGCGATGGAGGAGCAACATATTGGGTCGATATCTTAATTAGGAGAGACATTCAGCTCTACAGGTGTTATTGCTTGAGCTGTCTCTCTCTGTCTCACTCTCTCACCTTCCTCAATAGATGACACAGTCTCTCTCTCTCTCACTCTTTCTCACATTTTCTGCAATAGATCTCTCTCTCACACCTCCTCATAAGTTGACAGCTTGGGGAGGTACTGTATATGACTTAGCTGTAATGACTCGCCTCGTAGCGGACGTGACCAAGTGTTCGTGTCATTTGCTGATGATGAGAAAGAACTGTGCTTCATTCTCAGTCAAGACCAAATGACGAGGAAGAACTGTGCTTCATTCTCAGTCAAGACCAAACAAAGAGGGAAAATAGGTCTTACACTCAGTCAAGACCAACATGCAACAAAACTTAGTGTCACAAATGTTCGTAAGTAGAATTCCTTTCACCTAAACTTTGAGACGTGAAAATGCATCTCCTTAGCATATTTATCACCAGTGGCACAAGGAAGGTGTACCAAGATGGCGTCAATATTACACTTGGCTTTAAACAAATTCTTTCGTCTCTCAAAGTGAAGTGAAAAATAAAATAAAATCACACTTTGAACGACTCATAGAGAATCCCAAATCAGAGTGTCGTAAATCCCGAAATAAAGAAGGTAAATTATATCCCCTGAAAACACTTGAGGGGTTATACCAAGAAATCGCATGTATCGTGTTCGTGTAGTCTGTGTTCTAACTCTCGTGGGGACAAACGCTACAACTCACGAAAGCATTGGAGGATCTACTTGAAACTTTTAAACAGAGGCATGTGGTTTAATTCTCCTCCTATCCCCACCTACCCCTCCCCCCACCCTTCCCCCCCTCTTATAGAACTCATAGGTGTCGTGGTTAGAGGATATATCGTGTGCTCGACTTAAAGTGAACGTATTAAGAGAGACCAAACACCACCAGTTGACACAAGACGGAAAATTATGAATAACATGAAGACAATATTATGTTTTTGTTATTGTTTATTGTATGTTCTTGTTGGTAACTTAATAGACACACTTTACTTAATGGTGGTGACTTAACAGACTCCTTCTTCATAATGGTAAGTTATTAGACATTCCTGTTTCTTAGTGGTAGTTTAACAGTGAATAATAGAGAGAGAGAGAGAGAGAGAGAGAGAGAGAGAGAGAGAGAGAGAGTAAAATGAAGAGGGAAGAGAGGGAAAGAGAGTGAGGCGAGAGGCAGACCGGCAGCAGACGCGGGGAGGTGAGGGAGGGAGAGAGGGAGGGAAGGAGGTGTACGCGGCGTTACCACTATGAACGGAGCTCGTCATCACCACGGTCATTGATTATCGATTGTGTGTGGTGGTGGTGGTGGTGGGGCGGCAAGGGCTGTGTTTCCCGGCCACCCAACCCACCCATCCCACCCAACCCAGCCACCCTACCCACCCTCACATCCAACTCCTTACCCACACCCCTTATTCTCATACCCACATACCTATCCTCTTACCCACCTCTCCTCACGATGCCCAAATAACCCCCTCATGGACCACTCACTACCTAGCCACACTCGCTCTCCAATAAATTATCCTTACTCTTTTGTGTGAGACAATATGACACAACGGACGAAGGATTTTGACAACCCTACCGAGACAACAGGAGTCACAGTGTTCATTTTGAAATTCATCGACCCCTTCCGTGAAGATACTTTTTTGGGGGTGAGTGTACAGCTTACCTCCATCCTACCACCAGCCTACCTCCATCCTACCACCAGCCTACCTCCATCCTACCACCAGCCTACCTTCATCCTACCACCATCCTACCACCAGCCTACCTCCATCCTACCACCAGCCTACCACCAGCCTACCACCATCCTACCACCAGCCTACTTGCAGCCTACCTTCATCCTACCACCATCCTACCACCAGCCTACCACCATCCTACCACCATCCTACCTCCATCCTACCCCCATCCTACCTCTATTCCGTCTCCGTATGTATTCAATTCAATTCAAACCCTTCCCATCCCACTTCTATTCCACGGCTTCATCATGACCACCACTTCACTACAGCTACAGAAGTGACTCACCAAATTCACCTGAACAACAGTAGAAGTGACTCACCAAACTCACCTGAACAACAAGCGTGACTCACCAAATTCACCTCAACAACAACAGAAGTGACTCATCAAAAACTCACCAACACACAACAGAAGTGACTCACCAAACTCACCTGAACAACAAGCGTGACTCAACAGATTTACTCGTCAGCATTACTCACCACAATCACCTGTAGGGAATTCCCCGTCCAGCTATTCACGGTCCCAGTGTTCAATTATTCACCCATGTTATTCTGTCAGTGGACTCTCTTAACACTAGATTTTGACTGACTGAAGCACTAACTTACATGATAGATTGACTTGATTGATTGATTGACCGACTGATTAACTTACTGTTTAATTTACTGACTGACTTACTTCCTGATTACCTAAGAGAACTTTTTGACCAGCCAGTAATGATTCAGTACAATAACATGTCAGTCAGAACCAGGCAAGACATGACCAGGTGACGTCAATAGGAGTCATTTGAGTAAATAAAAACAATAAAAGCTAAAAAAAAATATTAATAACCTATGTGACTTTGGTTCAATCCCGTGGTCAGGCAGGGTTGGGAAGGGGGTCAGGGGTAGCTTGGGTCAGAGTAGTAGTATGGCTGTGGGTTGTCTGTTTCCCTCAGTAGAGTTACAACCTAACCTAACCTAACCTAACCTAATCTAACCTAACCTAACCTAATCTAACCTAACCTAATCTAACCTAACCTAACCTAACCTAACCATCCTGGCCATGGACTGAGCCATTGTTTAAATACATCGGGGAATCCAGAGTACCATTTACTGAGCCTTGGAGCAAATACCTGCATTATATACTTGAACAGCCCAGAGAGAGAGAGAGAGAGAGAGAGAGAGAGAGCTCACCTGAGTTTGGAATAATTGTGAAATTACCGAAATTTTCTCTGTATTTCTTTTGTTTTCTCAAAAAGTCATACTGGTTTGTATGTATGGACGATCATGTAGATTATAAATGTATAATATTATTGTTAACCTTCCTAACCCAACTAACCCAGTCTAGCCTAACTAACTCAACTAACCCATCTAACCTAACTAACTCAACTCACCCATCGAGCCTAATTAACCCAGCCTAACCATATAGATTGGTGATTTTATAATAGTAAACAACATTTTAGATAGAACAGCAAATCTTACCAAATATGACAAAAACGTCAGTTACATTTTAAGTCTCAGTTGGATGAGTATAACTATATAGATCACACACACACACACACACACACACACACACACACACACACACACACACACATATTTTCAGCCACCGCTGCAGCATTAATAAAACCGTTTATTATTATTATTATTATTATTATTACACACACACACACACACACACACACACACACACACACACACACACCACCTCAATGCCAGCTAATCCATTCAGTTTTCCAGAGACTTGCATAGTAAAATAATAAGTTGAAAAAAAAAATATCTGAAAATAAATCCCCGAGTTTTACCATATTTCATTTACTTGATAAATATTTGCTCTTTAAAATGTTAAGACTTTTTTTTTTAGACAGACTTTTCAAGGCATTTTTTTTTAGTTCCATCTAAGTGTAATGTGAATCCCACCGCTGCCACCAATGTGTAGGGGTGTGTTAGCCAAGATCGTTCCTTCTTCATACACTTAATTCCCAGTCAATGTGGAGAAAACAATAACATCTGACTTAAAACACTCATTGTAGCTATACCTTTCTTGTTGAAGCCATTAGATAACCACAACACAGGGAGTGGTGTCGTGAGCTTGACGATCAAACCCCTTTATTGTCCTCAACTAGGTGAATCAGAAACGGTTTATTTTTACTGCCCTGAACGAATTGATATTCCTCTAACAAATATGGTATTTTCATGAAGCATTTAGGGAATTCTCTTCAATTTGAGTTCAGGTTTAGGCTATGCTCATCAACAACTGGAGGGCAGGCGAGCTTACTGAAATTTTTGGGTGTTTCCTGTACACTGGGTTTTATCTTGTCCACAACCACCTCTTATTATTATTATTATTATTATTATTATTTTTCTTTTTATTATAGCTAATAATAAGAGCTGCCTATATCACAAGTCGTGGTACTTTCATCTCACACCTCCACACCTGGAGACTGAATGAGGGAGGGGGTCAGTGTATAATTATTTACCTGTTAATAGTCTTACACTATCAACAGTTCCTTTAGTTTTTCATTAATTTATGTATTTCTCTATTTTGTTTCAGGTAAGCTGCTGGGTCAAGTGTTGAGACGTTGTAGCTCCGAGTTACCTTAAGTACAACCATAAGTATGTTTAATGAGGCCTTGTGTCTGTCCGTCCGTTCGTCATTGTCAACACCTACTGCTTCTTCTTTACCTGCAGCCTTAACAGAGTCAGATTCAGCACTTAGGGGGTAAGGGAAAGATTTATTCATGCGTCTGGCAGTTGTGTGAGGATGGTGGTCGGGTTATTCCTAGGCACACTGTCCCAAACTGTCGTACAGCACTGAAGTCGGGTTGTGATTGACAGTAAGAGAGGTTGTGTGTATGATAGACTTTAAATGTTACTAGAAGTTGTATTAATATGTATGGAATTTATGTTGTAGTGTTGGATATGTTGTATGTATAGTTTACTGAAGTTGTGTATACTTTTGGGTGTTGTGTGGTGGCCTCTGTGTACTGTGCTGGTGTTGTGTGTATGTTGTATGGTCATGTATGGTCTCGGGTGTACAAGGTGTTGCTGTATGTGTAGGTGTTTGTTTTGTGTTTGTTAGACGTGTAGGCTTATCTGTCCTATGTATACAAGTGTTTGTTTGTGATGAAGTTGAGGCTGTTCATGTATAAGTATACATTGATGTTTGTGCTTTAATTCATGTCTATTTGTAGCGTTGTGCAATGTGAATATTTACGATACAGATATATATACTTTATGTATATACACTATAAATATTTCCCGTGTACTGTGGTTGATCTGCACCAGAATGTGAAGTATGTGTATGTGTAGTGATGTATAGATGTATTAGATCGTGTTGTTTATATGTTGGTAATACACACCCCGGTTAGGTTAGGTTAGGTTAGGTCTGAAAATCTATCAAGTCTTACTGAAGGTTTATTTAGTAGGACATAATTACAAGTCCTTATAGGTGAGAGGAAACGTAGTTAAACAAACCAAGATTTTCACAGACAGGCAGACAGACAGACAGCTATACAGACAATTAAAAAGTAAAAGTGTAGACCCCTCCAGTTAAAACAGTAACAGTCTAATTACGTTGCCACTTACTGACGACACGACGCTCCTGAGTGTGTGAGTTTGTGACGTAATGGTTCACGCACTCACTACCACTATCAGTGATCCATCTACTTTATCCGCTGTAAGTTCCCACACGCACTTTATATACGGGAGTGTGTTAATCGTAGGTGGGTGTGTTGGTGGTGGGTGTGTTGGAGGTAGGTGTGGTGTGTTGGTGGTAGGTGTGTTGGTGGTGGGTGTGTTGGAGGTGGTGTGGTGGAATGGGTGGTTGGTGGTTGGGTGTGTTGGTGGTGGGTGTGTTGGTAGTGGGTGTGTTGGTGGTGGTGTGTTGGTAGGTGTGTTGGTAGTGTTGTGTTGGTGGGTGTGTTGGTAGTGGGTGTGTTGGTAGTGGGTGTGTTGGTAGTGGGTGTGTTGGTGGTGGGTGTGTTGGTGGTGGGTGTGTTGGTGGTGGGTGTGGGTGTGTTGGTCTCGCCTGGGTGGCCATATTGCAGCATTTATGAGGACGGGAGATATTAAGCGAACGTCGACCGATATTACCCCGACCGGCTCCTGCTGCATTCCTGTACCCTACCAGGCGCGTTTGTACCCTACCAGGCGTATCTGTACTCTACCAGGCACATCTGTTTCCTTCCAAGGATTCCTGTGACTTATATATCCTACCAAGAGGTCGTATATCCTGTTAGGTATTTTTAGTATCCTACGAGGCGATCCTATACCCGTTGAGCACCACAGCCCATTTCTAGATCCTCCTCCCCCTCCTCCTCGTCTTCCTCCTCTTCTTCCTCCTCTTCCTCCGCCTCCTCCTCTCAAGGCTAAGGACATCGCCCCCTGGTCAAGTATCTTCTGCGTGGTGACACACAGAGAGTTAATCCCTCAGAAGACCATCTCACAAAGAGGTTCTCCATGAGGCTCCAAAGAATTAATTTCCCCCTTTAGATGATTATAAGATACACCTCCGCTACACCTCATCTAAACCCTCTCGACTCATTCTGTTACGGATATATTGTGTGAGAGAGAGAGAGAGATGGAAGGGAGAGAACCAGGAAGGAAGGGGAAGAAGAGATGGAAGAGGGGGAAGAATCGAGACGGCAAGGAGGAGGAGGAGGAAGGGAACGAGGCGCGTCTAGGGATGAGAAGTTGAAAGATCGATAATGGTACAACGTTTCGACAGTTGCCACCTTAGTCCATTACAAGAGCGGTAAAAAATGTACCCAAGTGTGTGTGTGTGTGTGTGTGTGTGTGTGTGTGTCGCCCCTC
>NW_024711406.1:57500-140000 GCF_018991925.1 Homarus americanus
GTGAACAGCAAAAACAATTAAAAAATAATTAATAACAAGTATAATAAAATCATCACCACCAACAACAACAACAACAACAACAACAACAACAATTACAAATACAACAGAAGACAAATATGTATAAAACAACTACAGAATAATGAATTAATTATCATCAACAACAACAACAATAATAACAAATATAATAATAATAATAATAATAATAATAATAATAATAATAATAATACATCATTATTTACACAGTCTGTAGGTGTTTCTCATAGTGTAGTGTAGTGTAGTGCAGTGTAGTGCAGTGTAGTGTAGGTCATCTTGTTACCCTCGTCCTTCCTGTAGGCTGCAGGTCATGTGGGCCCCCTATCTAATAAACACCAATGCTAATAGGCCCCCATTCCTAATAGGTACCATTCCTAATAGAGCCCATTGTAATAGGTTCCATTCCTGATAGAGGCCACAGTAATAAGCCCCAACTTAATCATTTGGAGTGGAACACTTTAGAACTGGAACCATTTAGGTCAATCACCTGCCTTGTTCCTTCCTCGTCCGTCTGTGTGTCCGGGAGATGTAAGCACAATAACTTAAATAATTAACATTTAATACATAAACAAACTTGATTTATTGATGTGTCATAACAAGATCTCAAACCTGTTCGATTATTATCAGTATTTGTTGTTGTTATTGTCTTTCTCCTGGTGTAGTGGGAGATTTGGTTATTTTTCCTGGCTATTTTGTTTATTTGGCTATGCTTCGTGGCTATTTTGTTGACTTAGCCACCATCACTGGCTACTTTGCTAACTTGATCAGTGCTGGCGGGCGAATGGTTTAATTTTTCTGTTTTCCTTATATGCCGACAGCTGGATGACAATTTTTATTCAGGCCCAAATATCCCCGGTTAAAGAGGGAAGTTGTCACAAACCCTTGAGCAGTTTGAGAACGAGATGAGTGCAGTGGTACCGAAAATTGACAAAGTTTCACATCTCTGGAACCAGTTAACGATAGTAAGTTTTTCCGTGTTTTCAGACGCAAGAAATTCCTTGATATCACTGGATTTTTTTATATAAATATATCGATATATCAATATGGCGTCTACAGATATGTCAAAATGTTCACCATCAATGTGTAACTTGTTAAATTATATGAAATAAAGTTAGAGGGACGAATGTGAGAGGTAAGACCTGCCCCCATGACATGCAGTGGAACAACAATGCTACACACAGTCAACACATAAAGTACACGGACATGACCACGGACATGACCTGTGTGTAAAGCTCGACAAGAAGCTTAAGGAAAATCGCAACTTCCACAATCCATTACCATAAAAACTAGATACATATCAAAGCCTCACCTGAGTAAATATGTTCACCCCAAAACATGGAAATTCTGCTCCTGTTGCTCCGTCAAGCTAAAAGTTACACTTTTATCACACAGCTTCTGGCATCACTCCTCGACTGTGGTGATGTATATTTATGTGCCGGGCCAGACCGTGGTGGGAAGCCTTAAATAATGACTGGGGAAGTGTTATGCTTGAGGTGACAACTGGGTAAATACGTTCACAGCTGACATACCGTACAAGATGGTATACAGTCGAAGCTCAAATACCACAGGAACTATATATGCCTTTCATTGACAATAAGAATCTTGTACCTGTTCAAGACGACCTATTGCCTTCGCCTGATGTGTGTTGAAATGTTGTGTCTCAATATAAAACTTTAATGTGGAATTCGACAAAGTTATTTCAGAGGTCTACCAGACAAGATGGTCGTGGACTTACTGATACAGGTATGGTTGATAAGCTGCTGGTGAACCCTTTGTTCTGCAGGCCGGCCATGCTGACAGTTACCCATAGACCGATAATGCTGCTGCGGTGCTGAAAATATTCAAAGATAAGGATGCAGATAATATTGGTAGCAGCATTGGCAATCAGGTCGTGAGAGACTGCAAGGAAATTATTGGAGAGGAAGACGACCGTCACCACCAATAAGGTACAATTGATTGACCTCAAAACTGAAAATACTGAAGATCTTATATCACACAAGGAAGAGTCCCTGTGGCAGAAGTTTGTTTGTCAGACTCATCGGCCTTGACAGGTGTATCAGAGAAGATCAACAGCGGTGTGGTTACCAAGCGTCGGGTCAGGAGGGTGGCGCCATCTCTGTACAGCGTGTGGAGCCTGGCAGAGTACGGGGTTACTGGTTTGAGCCCTGTTTCATTTCTGGTATCGTAGTGAGATATCCTGTCGTGTCATGATGGTTTGTCCAGCCCAAGGTCAAGGGTGTGGAGAAGGACCTCTCTGTAGTCCAGCTCATGACCTCGCTAGATGTGATACAGCGGAAATATAGTGTGGAACTGGCAAGGGTTTGACACTTAAAACCTTACAGTAGGTTTGAAGTTGATTATCCAAATATTTCTTCAGATAATCAAGTATATAAGATTAAAACCACACACACACACACACTCACCCGAGCTACACACCCCTACTCCACGACGCAGGCATACATTATGAGATATTTTTAGTGTCGTGGTCACACTAGAAAGGTCATGACAAGATCACTGCCTGCTCAGATACAGTCAATCCCGGGTGTTGAGGCGGAGTACAGGAGGGAGGTAGAGCAGAGCGTATACTAATAGATGTTATGAATGAAACAAGTGACTTTTTAGATACGTGAAGTGTACTAAGTCGAGATATCTCATGTCAGTGTAGAGTAACGTACAGGACATACATACATACATACATACATACATACATATATACATACATACATACATACAAGCTTGAGAATGAAACACAAAGACACAGTCGGTAAATTAGTGTTGTAAATATGTTCAGTTGTGGCTTGAGGATCATAGATTAGTGAGCCCCAAAGGACTCTACTCAAGATCATGGCGCATTCTTAAACTACCGGGAATAATCACATCAACCTCTTTCACAATAACCCGTAATTTCAAGCTTTTGAGAGTGAAGGACCTCCCCCCCCCCGCGGAGCTCACTTTATTTATACGACCTACCGCACATATACCGTCTCTCCACCGCTGACAGACGAGGGGCCTTTGTTGTGGTGGGAGACAGCTCGCTCCTCTAAACCTATACGTTAGGTTAGGTTAGGTTAGGTTAGGTTAGGTTGTTAGAGGGGATATGTTGGCAGTGTTAGCGGGTACAAACTACCATATCATACCCTTGGTAACGTAGATTGGTGAGGAGGGAAGCACGGACTAGGGTAGTTGGTAGTTGACTGTCCCAGCTTGTTGGTGTGACGTCTGAAACACACCCGTCACCTTCACTGCCTCTCCACCTCTCCCATCTCCGCCTCAAGGTACTACTCGAAGCGTGAGCCCCAAGCATGAGTTTCAATAGGGTGATATACTTAAGTGTTTGTTCCGTTTGCTTGTTTGTTTGATTGTTTTTAGCATATTTTTGTTTAGGTGTTATCTCAGGCGTGGGGGCGTGGTGGGGGTGGGTGGGGGGCGTGGGCGGGTGTGTGGGCGTGGGGGCAGGTGTACATTGACCATACTACTACATATTTTATACTGTTGGTAGTAGTTCAGGCTATAAGATAAAGTGAACCATCATCAAGAGAGACATTTACAGAACAACAAAAATGTATATTGTCAAATCTTTAAAACCTGAATATAGTTGTGTAAAATAATTCCTGTTTACATTAACTTAAATATCAGGATTACATTAGGTTTAGTTTACAGTTAAAAGAGATAATAAGTTAGTGTGAAATAAGTTAATGATTATAACATACATCTATCAGCAGCAGTAATTACAGCTGACAGTTCTATGGCTGTCAATCAATCAATCAAGGTGTCATCCTCGTGTCCCAGGGCTGATGAGCATGACCCTGTGTAAGCTCTTCACAGACTCATTAAACTCTTATTTTAACTTATTTATCCATATATTTATCTCCTTATCCCTAATTATATGGTTAATGCCTCTGTTTTTGTCGTATTCTATAAATTTTCATTATTATTCTCGATGCCGTTTTAGTACTTCGTTGTTCAGTATAAGCAACCTGTAGTATTCTCATGTGGCGCCACATTTAAGAGGTTCGGTAACTTTCTTTTGGGTGTCTAGTGAAAAGAGTCTATGCTTCTGAACCACACGACTGTCCTGTGTTAATAACATCGCCGACCAGCTGCAACTTTTAACAATATTTTCGGTACACCAGAGTCAGTAAAGTCACATATGCCGGTGTATGTTTGGGTACATAGGCGCTGAGAGACGCTACTGCATTACTAATGTGTCACTTACCCTGGCAACACACATGGCGGTCGGCAACTGTAAGGCCACAGAACTGCGACCTGTCTATTGTAGTGTATTGAACAAGAGACGCAGTTATATCCCTGCAAAAGTCCCGTTGGGTTGAGTTATATCAGTCTACTCAGCATCTTAAAACAGGTTTAACATCGTAAACCAGAGTGCATAATCATACGTTATATAATATAAGTTACCGCCGTTTTATACGTTCCAACATTTTTCGGAGCTGCTTTTGTGTTCTTGGTGGTCCGGGACGACAGTGTTAGTGCTGCCGTCATGTCCTCCCAGGGCTGTTGTCTGCCAGTGGTCTTAAACTTATGACTCGTGCCACGACTTTGTTTATCAGTGACAAGACTGATCACCAAAGGTCTTTCCCTCTTCACCGCTGATCGTCGTAGACCTGGACACCTTGTCAGACTTGTGGTCGTGTGTGAAACAAGTAGCAGTCGGCGTAACAATACTTGCGTAGCTGACGTCTGTGCCATCAGGGATACCAACCCGGTGATAATGTAAACGCCGTTTCTTCCCTACCAACGATATTTTAATTCTGTCGAAATGGTGGAAAGGATTTACGTGCTTTTATACTGAGGCGGGGGGAGGATGACCAGACGCCCGTCTTAAGAACTCGGCTGCTATGTTCTC
This sequence comes from Homarus americanus, assembly GCF_018991925.1. NCBI lineage: Eukaryota > Metazoa > Arthropoda > Malacostraca > Decapoda > Nephropidae > Homarus > Homarus americanus. The sequence goes on from NW_024711406.1 coordinate 62,398, forward strand.
TAGTGTGAGAACGACACACCACGGGCCGCCAGACGCTTGTGCTGCCTCGTTCAACAGTCGTACGTTTGTACCACAACCGGAAAAGGTGACTAAAGTTTCCCAAGAAATTTGTTATTTAGTTCACCTGGTGTCATTGGTAGTATTTAAGACTGTTGTTCGTGTTGTCGACACGTCAGTCTTGCTTCTCAATTTTCTGTAACCGTAACAAACAAACCGCAGTAAATATCTTCATCAAACTCAACAAAATTCTGGAAGATGCTAAGAGTATAATTTATATGAACTAATTTTGGATTAGATCAATAGTGGACAGCAGGCGGACACAGGCAGAGGAAAAGCGTTAGTGTACAATACAGTTAATTTATCGGTGGAAGAGAAAACATTTGTTTTACATCAGCTCAAAGGTAACAAGTTTCATTTGAAAGTCAAAACAGTAATGAAATTTACAGTTATTCTTTACAGTCGTGTAGTGTCGCCAGGTGAGCCATAAAAACTAGTAGACAATAACCACACAGACACAGACACAGACACAGACAGACACAGACAGACACCACTGACCGACCTACTCAATCCGGTCGGCAACTTAAAGATAAAACTTACTAATTAACGATTTACCTTCAAACAAAAACTGATGGAACGACTTTTATGAAACTTTGGAAGGTCGCCTTTCTTTACTGTACACCAAGACACCCATTATAGGTGGTGATGGGTGGGTGTAGATGGTGGTGGGTGGGTGTAGATGGTGATAGGTGGGTGTACAGTAAATGGTGATAGGTGGGTGTAGATGGTGATAGGTGGGTGTAGATGGTGATAGGTGGGTGTAGATGGTGATAGGTGGGTGTAGATGGTGATAGGTAGGTGTAGATGATGATAGGTGGGTGTAGGTGGTGATAGGTGGGTGTAGATGGTGATAGGTAGGTGTAGATGATGATAGGTGGGTGTAGGTGGTGATAGGTGGGTGTACAGTAGATGGTGATAGGTGGGTGTAGATGGTGTTAGGTGGATGTTGGTGTTGGGTGGGTGTAGGTGGTGATAGGTGGGTACAGTAGGATGCAGAGAAGGGGTGTAGATGGTGATAGGTGTAGATGGTGATAGGTGTAGATGATGATAGTGGTGTAGGTGGTGAGTAGGTGGGGTGTACAGGATGGTGATAGGTGGGGGTGTAGATGGTGATAGGTGGGTGTAGATGGTGATAGGTGGGTGTAGATGGTGATAGGTAGGTGTAGATGATGATAGGTGGGTGTAGGTGGTGATAGGTGGGTGTACAGTAGATGGTGATAGGTGGGTGAGATGGTGATAGGTGGGTGTACAGAGGATGGTGATAGGTGGGTGTAGATGTGATAGGTGGGTGTACAGTGATGAGGTAAGCGGTGTTAGGGTGGATGTTGGTGCTGGGGTGGGGTGTAGGTGGTGAGGGTGTAGATGGTGATAGGTAGGTGTAGATGATGATAGGTGGGTGTAGGTGGTGATAGGTGGGTGTACAGTAGATGGTGATAGGTGGGTGTAGATGGTGTTAGGTGGATGTTGGTGTTGGGTGGGTGTAGGTGGTGATAGGTGGGTGTACATGATGACAGGTAGGTGTAGATAATAATGGGCGGGTGTAGACAGCCAGAGAGCAAACGTTTGTAGGGTGTAGCTTGACTCAGAGAGCAGCGTCGTCACTAATTAAAGTTGTGTTGTGACTCGGAAGGCCGGTGGCGCCCTCCCAGTCTGTAGTATGCTGCCGGCCTGTAGTATGCTGCCGGCCTGTAGTATGCTGCCGGCCTGTAGTATGCTGCCGGCCTGTAGTATGCTGCCGACCTGTAGTATGCTGCCGGCCTGTAGTATGCTGCCGACCTGTAGTATTCTGCCGGCCTGTAGAATGCTGCCGGCCTGTAGTATGCTGCCGGCCTGTAGTATACTGCCGGCCTGTAGTATGCTGCCGACCTACCCTAACGTAACCTAAACTAACCTAACCTAACCTAATCTAAACCTAGCCTAACGTAACTGAACATTACTTAAACTAACCTGCCCTAATCAGAGTTAGCTTAATCTAACCAAACTTAAGCAGACGTATTCTAATCTAATCTGGATCCGCCTCCGAGGCTTGATCGTGATAACAGAACGTTCTTCATGGGTGTGTTCTTGTTCTTGGTGGAAGAGTAGAAGAGAGGTCACCCACTGCCGCCACACACTCCTGTCTGAAGGGCGTGGCTCATCACCTAGGCCTATGCTACCACGTGGAGGACGGTCATCACTCAGGGGCTTCACACCACATCACGGAGGGCGGGTTTATCACCAGGCTTCACACCATCACGTGGAAGGCGTGGCTCATCACCTAGGCCTATGCTACCACGTGGAGGACGTGGCTCACCAACCTAGGCCTACACTTACACGTGGAGGGCGTGGCTCACCAACCTAGGCCTACACCTACACGTGGAGGGCGTGGCTCATCACCTAGGCCTACACCACCAAGGTTCTGAGTCAACCTTGGAGAACACTAAGAAGGCGGGGATGTGCCATACCTCCTTGCCTTAGCGTTTGGAGACCATGGGAGGGGTATGTCTCCTTATCGTAGCGTTTGGAGACCATGGGAGGGCTATGTCTCCTTGCCTTAACGTTTGGAGACCATGGGAAGGGTATGTCTCCTTATCTTAGCGCTTGGAGATCATAGGAGGAATTATGCCTCCTTATCTTAGCGCTTGGAGACCATGGGAGGGGTATGTCTCCTTATCTTAGCGCTTGGAGATCATAGGAGGAATTATGCCTCCTTACCTTAGCGCTTGGAGACCATGGGAGGGGTATGTCTCCTTATCTTAGCGCTTGGAGATCATAGGAGGAATTATGCCTCCTTACCTTAGCGCTTGGAGACCATGGGAGAGGTATGTCTCCTTACCTTCGCGTTTGGAGACCATTGAGTAGACGGAGGAGTGATGGAGATCGTGTCTCCTTACCTTAGATCTTGGAGACCGGGTCCAGGTTAAGGAACCACTTAATGGGGGTACTAAGGGAGGCCATTAACTGTTACGACGGCTGGTAGTGAGGGGGGAGAGAAGGAGGAAGGGAAGGAGGGGGAGAAGGAGTTGGGGAGGAAGGAAGGAAGGAGAGAGGGAGGGAGGAAGGAAGGGAAGGAGAGAGGATGTAGGTTGATAGAGACAGTGAATGAGGAAGAGACGAAACGAAAGAAGGAGTGAAGGAAAGAGAAGCTTGAAGGAAGGAGTGAGAAGGGGAAGGAGAGAAAGAAGGGGAGAAGAATCTATCTATCTATCTATCTATCTAGGAATGACTAGAGATAAGAAAATGAGGGGACAAGAGAGAGGTGGAGGAGGGGAGGCGTGGCGCAGGTGAGGGGTGAGTGAGGGGAGGCGTGGTGTAGGTGAGGGGTGAGGGAGGGGAGGCGTGGTGTAGGTGAGGGGTGGGGAGGGAGGGGAGGTGGCAGGTGAGGTGAGGGGAGGGGAAGTGGCGCAGGTGAGGGGTGAGGGAGGAGAGGTAGAGAGAGGGGGGGGCGTGGCGCAGATAGGAGTAGTGTAGTACTCGCTGATCCCAAGGAGGCGTGGCCGCGTACCTCAGGGCCGTGAGGATAGGGCCATGAGGATAGGGCCGTGAGGATAGGGCCATGAGGATAGGGCCATGAGGATAGGGCCGTGAGGATAGGGCCATGAGGATAGGGCCATGAGGATAGGGCCGTGAGGATAGGGCCATGAGGATGGGGCCGTGAGGATGGAGCTCTTAGGATGGGATAATGGATTAGGGAAGCCCAGGCGTGGAGAATGAGAGGACAAAGGGAACCGTAGGATAAATGAGAGAGAGAGAGATATGAGAACTGCCATACACAGCCAGACGCAACACTTGAGGACTAACACACACTCATACACACACACACACACACACACACACACACACACACACACACACACACACACGGGAGCAAGAAGCTGCCGCAGATTGATCCTGGGAGAGTGAGGGAGGGAGAGCAGGGAACGAAGAGAGCGACGCGAGGAGATAAAGAGAGAGAGAGGGAGAGAGAAAGAGAAAGAGAGAAAGGTGTCATGAAAAGTTGTAAGGAGGGGAGGAGAAAAATAGAATTACTTATACTGTAGTAAAGTGAGAGGAGAGAGGAGGAGGGAGGAGTGGAGTGAGAGGAGGAGTGAGAGAGTGGGTGAGTGAGCGAGAGAGTGAGAGAGGAGTGAAGGAGTGAGCGAGGAGAAAGAGTGAGTGAGTGAGAGAGAGGAGTGAGCGAGGAGAGGAGAGAGTGAGGGAGGGAGGAGTGAGAGAGTGAGAGAGTGAGAAAGTGAGAGAGTGAGTGAGTGAGAGAGAGAGTGAGAAAGTGAGAGAGTGAGTGAGTGAGTGAGAGAGAGAGTGAGAGAGTGAGAGAGTGAGTGAGTGAGAGAGTGAGTGAGTGAGAGAGTGAGAGAGAGAGAGAGTGAGAGAGAGAGAGAGAGGATGTTATGTAAGGCTAGGTTAGGTTTAGACTATGGTAGGTTAAGTTAGGTTATGTCTCGTTAGCCAGCCACTAACCAGGACATATTGTACACGTCACAGCCACCAGACAGATGACAGACATGATGCAGCACTGAGTCAGACAACAAGGACGGAAGCATTTACCTCAACAATAATGTTCTGGAGGTTCTTGCGTCTAATGCTGCCACAAGAGTCAACATTGAAGCACCTGCGTCATGAGAATTTTTGGGAAGAATTTATTTTTGTTTCATGTGTGGAATTTTGGATTACATGAAGATTAACCCCCCCCCACCCCCAACCTAACCTAACCTAACCTAGAGCTAACCTAACCTAATGCTAACCTAACCTAACCTGACCAAGAAATACTCCTAAACTGCGTTAGTGGGGAGAGCGCGACCTCATTCTCCCTCATAGGTTAGGTTAGGTTAGGTTAGGTTGGGGCCTATTAAGAGTTAGGGTGATGGTGGTGGTGATGGTGGTGATGGTGGTAGTGATGGTGGTGGTGATGGTGGTAGTGATGGTGGTAGTGATGGTGGCAGGATGGTGGTGGGTGATGGTGGCAGTGAGGTGGTGGTGATGGTGGTGGTGATGGTGGTGGTGATGGTGGTGACAGGTGGTGATGGTGGTGGTAGTGATGGTGGTAGTGATGGTGGTGGTGATGGTGGTAGTGATGGTGGTAGTGATGGTGGTGGTGATGGTGGTAGTGATGGTGGCAGTGGTGGTGATGGTGGTGGTGATGGTAGTGGATGGTGGGTAGTGATGGTGGTGATGGTGGTAGTGATGTAGGTAGGATGGTGGTAAAGCGGATGGTGGTAGTGATGGTGGTGATGGTGGTAGTGATGGTGGTAGTGATGGTGGTAGTGATGGTGGTAGTGATGGTGGTGATGGTGGTGATGGTGGTAGTGATGGTGGTGATGGTGGTAGTGATGGTGTGGTAGTGATGGCAGGTGATGGTAGTGATGGTAAGAGTGGTGGCGGATGGTGGTGGAAAGATGGTGGCAGTGATGGTAGTGGTAGGGATGGTGGGATGTGCGGGTAGTGATGGTGGTAGTGATGGTGATGGTGGTAGTGATGGTTGAGAATTTGAAACTAGATGTCAATATTTCATTCATCAGCTGAAAGACACTGCCGCCTCTAACTGGATACGTCTCTCAGTGAGGGAGGGAGAGAAGGAGTGAGGGAGTGAGGGAGAGAAGGAGTGAGGGAGTGAGGGAGAGAAGGAAGGAGGGAGAGAATTAGTAAGGGAGGGAGGGAAGGAGTGAGGAAGGGAAAGAGGGGGAGGGAGGAGAGTGAAAATCCTTAAAAACTCTCTGGGTGAGTCTTTTATCGAGTCTTTCTGGGAAGGTTTGAGGCAGTGAGAGTCTCTTGAGTCTTATGACGTAACATATGACACTCCTAATCCTCACATATGACACTCCTAATCCTCACATATGACACTCCTAATCCTCACATATGACACGGGAGAGGTACCACCCCATCAGGTCTCAGTGAATGGAAGCAACACTACCGCAGACTCCCCTATTATGCGTGAAGTCTAGCACCCGATTTGTCCCTGAACGTCCTCCAATCGGCTGGGGTGCTTGGGATTGGGGGCAGGGGAGAGGAGAGGAGGGGAGGGGGAGGGGAGAAGGGGAGGTTAGGTTAGGTTAAGTTAGCTTTTGTTTATTCGTTGTTGAATAAAAATAAATAGTATTCCTTTTCTTAATTCACTTTTATTTTTTGTTTATCTTTCCATACTTAATATATAAATAATTTCTCATATAAATCTACTCACTTAAACCCCTGACTTAGTGGTAATCTATGTAAAGACTGGTTATACACACAACTCCTGTATTAGAGCTTAATATACACTACTTATATACACATATATTATACACATATATATTGTATTAGTTTAAAGTAATATGTATGTGATTAAACAAAAAGGACCTCTGTCATATATGGACTTAAGGTCGTTTATTATCCTCTTACTACCTGGTTATCTGTCTGTCTGTCTGTCTGTCTGTCTGTCTGTCTGTCTGTCTGTTGTTAAATGGTGTCTGTGTATAATAATTAAAGTTGTTTTGTTACTGTTCTTAGTCTTCCGTTCATTTGTTTCTCTGTCTGTCTGTCTGTCTGTCTGTCTGTCTGATAATTAAAGTTGTTTTGGATTCATCATAACTAAAGTTCACATCTTTTTTTTTCTCCTCTGTAGTGTTGATTCTCCTCTCTGAGTCTGGGACGATAGCCATTCCATTGATGGCCTTTGTTTCTAGTCGTTTCAGTAACTTTTTACCCCATTCAGTCAGTCAGTCAGTTGATCAGTCAGTCAGTCAGTCATTCATTCATTCATTCAGTCACTCGCACACTCATTGATGTACTCACTCACTCACTCACTCACTCAATGTAAGAGTAATATGGGGACCAATTAAATATTGGCCCCAGTTTATTTCACCTGAAGAGTAACGCTACTGGGGGTTAGGTTAGGTTAGCTTAGATTAGGTTTGGTTAGGTTAGTTAGGTTAGGTTAGCTTAGATTAGGTTTGGTTAGGTTAGATTATTGTTAGGTTAGTGCCAGGGTGGTTATTCTTCAGGTGAAATAAGCTGGGAGGACTAAGCGTCAGGTAATCGATGAATAGGTAAGAAATATCGCTATAGAGAGGTTGTATTTCACTGTATGAAGCACTAGAGTCAGTCATTCATTAAAAGGTTTATTCAGATTCAGTTTTTCATTTTACCTTCAAGCCTTTGTTAATTAGGCCGTGTACCTGTGGTTATGACCAGGAGGGATATATGTAACGATGGTAGTGTGTGTGTGTGTGTGTGTGTGTGTGTGTGCGCGTGCGGTGGTGGTGTGTAGTGGTGGTGTCGGGGTGTGGTGGTGATGGTGGTGTGTAGTGGTGGTGTTGTGGTGTTGGTAGTGGTGATGATGGACATGTGTGTTGTACTATTTGTAGTAATACTAGTATCAAGGTGTCGTGGGTATTGATAGTCCTAGTAGTAAGGTTCACAGGTGCTAGTAGTGGTAGTAATTGCAGTGGGACGAGCAGCACTGATAGTAGTAATATTAGTAGCAACAGCCGTTTGGGGGGGGGGGAGGGAGGTGGGTGTAATAGTGCTAATTATAGACCCTACACTACTACTACTACTACTACTACTACACACACACACACACACACACACACACACACTGCTGAATGTGTCAAGTGCTCGACCTTTAATAAACCTGTAGTGTAGTGAGCGTAACAGCTATTTATTTACGGGTGTGAGGAGCCAAGATGAGGACCGTAGCGACGCGCGGCATCTCGTCCTGGTGGCAGAAGCGGCGGCGAACCAACCCGTCGTACTACCAACCATTGATCCGGACTCCCTGCCTCACACCCCCTCTGTATAGCGTACCCAATATCTCCCCTCTCCCTCCCTCTGTCCCACAACCCCTCCCTCAATTTCCCTTCCTCTCTTTCCTCCATCTCTTGTCTAACACCAGCTCTCTCTAACCCCCCAACCCCCCCCCAACCACCACCTCTCCTTCTCTCAATGTCTCTCAATAGTACAGCCTCGCCCGATCCCCATCTCTCTCTCTTTCTCTTTCTCTCTCTCTCCTGTCTTACAACTCTCCGCCCCTCCCTCACCCCTCTCCCTCATCCCCAGCGTCTCACAAAAGTACCCCGCGTATCCAAAGATCTCCCCCCTCCTCCCCCACCCCCCTGTCCCTGATCACGTGTCCGGGGTGTTCATGGATCTCTTCTTTCTATCACATTAACTGCATCACACGGCTCTCTCCCTTCTCCCTTCCCATCTTTTCCTTCCGCCTCACCTGTGTCTCTCAGTGTCTCTTCTGTGTATCCCCTGTGTCTCACCTGTGTCTCCCAGTGTCTCACCTGTGTCTCCTAGCGTCTCTCTTGTGTCTCCCAGTGTCTAACCTGTGTCTCACCTGTGTCTCCTAGCGTCTCCTGTGTCTCCCCTGTGTCTTGCTGTGTCTCTAGTCTCACCTGTGTCTCCCAGTGTCTCACCTGTGTCTCCTAGCGTCTTACCTGTGTCTCCTAGCGTCTCCTGCGTCTCCCAGTGTCTCTCCTGTGTCTCCCCTGTGTCCTTACCTGTCTCCCTGTGTCTCACCTGTGTCTCCCCTGTGTCTCACCTGTGTCTCCCAGTGTCTCACCTGTGTCTCCTAGCGTCTCTCTTGTGTCTCCCAGTGTCTAACCTAACCTGACTATGGGAATCACACAAGGTTAGCGTCAATTGTAGGTCTATACTTAGATAATTTCATTGTAAAGTTTAGGAAGTTGAGCGAAAGACAATTGACCTCTGATCACTTGATTCTGAAGACTAAATACAGGTTATATCTCTATATTTTTCTATTATTTATATCTACGTGTTATCATTCCTTCTGTTTTTTTTTGGGGGGGGGGGTGGAATGGACCAAGAGAAAGAGGAACCTCAAGATAAGAGAGAAGATGGAAGAGGAAAGTGATGAATGACGGGTGATGAATGACAGGTGTAGAATGACAGGTGTAGACACAGGGTCATAGTTCAGATATAAAATCATCGACAGTGACCAGAAGGTGCACATAAGCTGCGTTAGTGAGGTGTGCTTTGTGGATAGGATGGGTCAGATGGGTTTAGGAGTGCTCAGGTTGGGTTAGCAGTGCTCAGGTGTGCTCAGGTGGGTTTAGGAGCGCTCAGGTGGGGTTAGGAGTGCTCAGGTGTGCTCAGATGGGTTTAGGAGTGCTCAGGTGGGGTTAGGAGTGCTCAGGTGTGCTCAGATGGGTTTGGGAGTGCTCAGGTGGGGTCAGCAGTGATCAGGTATGCTCAGGTGGGTTTAGGAGTGCTCAGGTGAGGTTAGGAGTGCTCAGTTGGGTTTAGGTGGGAATATTAGTGCTCAGTTGTGCTCAGGTGGGTTGAGGAGTGCTCAGGTGGACTCGGGTGAGGCTAAGAGTGCTCAGGTGGCTCCTTGACACAGTTAACCCACCTGTAGTAATGGCATGTGGCACCGTGTTCATGGAGGCAGGACCATAAGTATAAAGAATTAGTGAACCGTGTCTGAGTGTGATGGATGGGGCGGCGTGACCCAGAGATTATAGTGTAGGTGTGTGAGTCGGTGTCTGTCATGCTGATCAACTGACACACACGCACACATAAGCACACGTACACACGCACAGGTGAACACACGCACACATACGCACACATAGGTGAACACAACAAGTAGCTTACCTCAGGCCCTCGGGATGCTCGTGACCTTCTCCATGCTTTTTATACACACACACACACACACACACACACACACACACACACACACACACACACACACCAGAGAGAGAGAGACACTGCTCATTCTTTCATTCTTCTCTGTGACTCCTGACCCCACCCCACACTACCCCCACCTCCACCCCCCACCCCCCACCTCCACCCCCACACTGCCCCCCACCTCCACCCCCACACTACCCCCACCACCTCCACCCCCACCCCACACTACCCCCCTCCACCCCCCTCCACCCCTACCCCACCCCCACACCCCCACCCCCCCCCACCTCACCCCCTACCCCCACCTCCACCCCCACCCCCTACCCCACCTCCCACCCCACCCCCCACCCCCCACCCCCACCCCCCTCCACCCCACACCCCCACCTCACCCCACACCCCACCTCCACCCCCCCCCCCTGCCCCCTCACCCCCTGCCCCCACCCCCCCACCCCACACCTCCCCCCACCCCCACTGCCCCCCCCCCTCCACCCCCCACTGCCCCCACCCCACCCCCACACCCCCCACCACCTCCACCCCCACCCCCACTTTACACAGAGTGACGGGAGTAATGTAAAACTTTCCCATTTTCTCACTACAAGTGACATATATTTTGTTTTATTTACTTTGTTCATTAAATGCATTCCGTCTCTCACTGTCCTATGCAGATTAACTCTCGCAGAAAACTTTTACTCTGACGCTTAAGTAGACGTAGTGATTTAGGCCTACAGTACAGATACAGTAATTCACAGTTGTATGAAAGTGAAGGAATACAGTGACTCAGTGAGGAATACAGTGACTCAGTGAGGAATACAGTGACTCAGTGAGGAATACAGTGACTCAGTGAGGAATACAGTGTGATGTTGATATTAGTGTTACTACATCAAAATTTATACTTAATCACGTGGACAATACAACAGCGGTGTATGAACTTAGCTATCTGTAGGAGTGTATCTAACCTTTTATACTTACTGTATATACTTAATACATAGTAACAGTGGTACCCTAAAACCTAAATGAATATTGGATAAAGAATGTATTTCAAAACCAAGTAACCCATATACAGGTGTATGATTCTTAATTACTACACAGGTAAAGTCCTTCGTTAGTCCTTAAGCTCTAGGATAATCAGACCTATCACTCCTATGGTGTTTATTTCAGTAATACTTTTAATATTTATTTCATTTCTGGGGCGACAATACATAAATACAGTCACATATATACAGATAAAATCCCATATGGTCGTAAGTGAAGGGCCGTGGGAACAAGGGGGTCAGCTCAGGTCACGGTGCTAGTGGTGACCTGAGAAGCAAGAGTAGTAAATCATCAGTGGCCTGTCATTCGAAGGACGTGACCCGACTCCATACCAACCCAATGTAATTTTCTCAATTGCGTTTGTTATTGACTTCATCACACACCCCTACACATCTTCTCTCTCTTATTCTCTTCTTTCTTATTTCTTTTTCTCTCGTTTCTTATCTCATATCCTCTGGTGGAATGGTGAGATTATACAGGGTGAATGTGTCTAGCGTCGCCACCCGGATGTCTGAGGGAGTCGTGTTAGAATGAGAATTTCCTCCGCCTTAAATCTCCTTTTGTTCTGAATGACATCTTGGGTGAGAGAGCAGTTTAGCGGCCATTGACCTTACTTGATCTTTCCAGTGATCAAGCCTGCTATAATACTACACTAAGTGACGTCATAGGTTGATGATCACGCTAAGAAATGACGTAATCGACTGTCTGGCTACGTCATTATTTCTTGTTTATTTTGCACTTGGATCTGGGATGTTTATGTCATTCCCCCCTTCCCTCACCTCCCCTCCCCTTCCCTCACCTCCCCCCCTCCACCTCCCCCCCCTTCCCTCACCTCCCCTCCACCTCCCTCCCTCCTTCCCTCACCTCCCTCCCTTCCCTCCACCTCCTCCCCTTCCTCCACCTCCCCCCTTCCCTCCCCTCCCCTCCCCTCCCCCCCCCCCCCCCTTTCCTCTCTCACCCCTTCCATCCATCTCCCTTTCCTCTTCACCCCCTTCCCCTCCCATCCCCCCCTCTTTCCCTCATTATCCGGACCCCAATCCAAATGGTTAAGTAAGGGGTCTAGTTATACTCGGGTTTGTTAGGACTGGACCCCATCTGACGAGTTACCTCAGTCAATACATCATTATAAACTTCTTAGTTAATAAAGATGATTCGTGGCCACTCAGGTCAGCCTCAGGTGACGAAAAACAATCATCATCGTCTACCTTTTACAGCGGAAGAAAAAGAATGAAAAAATAACAGTTTTAAGTTATAGATTTGTTTTATGGTTGTATTTTGAAGAAGAAATCGACAATGGTAAAACACAATAAACTTACAGATTCTCTAGGAAAAAAAATATTTATGATGGAAGTGTAAATATTCTATAATTCTTTTTTACAGGTATTAGGAAATCAAACCCTGGCACAAAAAACCTAACCCACCCCTTAAACCCTGAAAACACCTCATGACCTTTGACCTCACGTGTGTGTTCTCCTCCGACAGGTGAGGGCATGCAGGCCGATGGTCCTTGTGGACGGCGGGGCGGTCAGGGATCAGCTGGTGGTAGCGGCCCGCTCAAATATGCTCTGCTGCGGCGGACGGAAGGTGAGTGTGTCTACCTGAGTTTGTTTTGTCTCTTGTTGATTAGTTCTCTCTTACTATAACAACAGATTGTCTTTGTTGATTATTCCAGTCTGTCTCTTGTTGATTAGTCCCTCTTACTGCCACTTGCTTATGCAGAGCCTCTTTGATGATTAATTATCCAAGCGGTTCTCTTGTTACCTACCCCAGGATGTCTCTTGTTAACTACCACACGCTCTCTCTTGTTAACTACCCCATCCTCTCTCTTGTTAACTACCCCAGGATTTTTCTTGTTAACTACCTCAGCTAGTCTCTTGTTAACTACCCCAGCTAGTCTCTTGTTAACTACCCCAGGATCTCTTGTTACTTAACGCCGTATAATAACTTGTATCTTACCCAATATAATATGTAGACTGTCTTAGCTGCGTTGTTAAATTCCTGACTGACCGACTGAATGACTGACTGACTGACTGTCTGACTGACTGATCTACTGACTAAGTGACTCACGACTGACACTCAAGGCCACTCGTGTTACCTGGATCTTAATGAACACACCTGTAAAATATTTGTTTCCTCTTGAGAATTAGGTTAATGAATGATGGAATAGAGAAAAAGATACACACACACACACACACACACACACACACACACACACACACACACACACACACACACACACACACACACACACACACACTTTATTTTGTTGTCTCTCTTTTTTATCTGTCTGTCTGTCTGTCTGTCTGTCTGTCTGTTTCTCTGTCTGTCTGTGTCTGCCTTCCTGTCTATCTGTCTATTTGTGTCTGTCTGTGGTCAGGTGTGGCCTTAATTAAGCTACAGGTGGGTGAGTTACAAATCACTTCTCCCACCTCTGAACTTTTCACATCTTGTACCATACTGTTCCCTCCTAATGACCTTTCCTCTCTCCCCCCCTCCCCTCCTCCCCTCCCTCCGTCCCCCTTCCCCCTCTTTCCCCCTTTCCCCTCCCCTCTATACCCTCTACCCCTTCCACCTCCCCTGATAATTTCTCTAGTTACATCTGGGGGATTTTTTTGATCTGTTTAAGCATGTGACAGGGAATTTTTTTCTGTATAAGATTTCCCTCACGTGGGTTAATAGAGGCGTATGAGGGTGTAGGTGAGTGTTTGTATGTCTGGGTGTCTGAGTGTGTGTCTGAGTGTGTGTCTGAGTGTGTATGTTTGTCTCACAATCGTCACCACATAAACAGTGAAGAAACTCCTTTCATGTCAAGGTCACCACGGGAGGTCAAAGTTCAACCTCACAGACTTTGGTTTGGTTAGGTTAGGTTAGGTGAGAGTAAAAGCCAGATTGGTTGGTTATCTTGGTTAGGTTAGGTTAACTTAGGTTAGGTTTGGTTAAGTTACGTTAGGTTAAGTTAGGTAAGGTTAAAAGTACATTAGATTATTATGATACGTAATGTTAAGTTAGAAATACGTTAACTCTGGGGCTCGTGCCGGGAAATTACTCAACCCAAGGTCAATATGACCTCGGGTGAGTCATGCAACCACGACCAGCAGCAGGAGCGGCGGCCATTAACCGAATCACCGTGTGAGTTGTAAACAAAAACAACTTAGGTCCTGCATGACTCACTCCACCTGACACACTTTGCCTGAGTCTAATGTTAACACTGTACTGTACTGAAGATCTGCACCACCCCTCTTTGTACTCCTCTGTCATCTGTACTCTCTGTAATCTGTACTCTTCCCTGCAATATGTAATCTCCCCTGCAATCTGTAATCTCCCCTCTGTACTCTTCTCTGTAATCTGTACTCTCTGCAGTCTGTACTCTTCCCTGTAATCTGTACTACGTTTCTTTTATACAGTCCCCTTCACTAGTGCGTTTACAGGGCCTCGTCATATAAACATTCCACAAATCATTACACTGAGAGATTTGTTTTAATATTGTTTTACTTTGATTCGATACTATGTTTACTACTGCGAGTTTCCTTCTGTCGAATGTAAACAAACACAGCGCTGCCACACTGTACAAAACCCGACGAGCCCCTGTAAACGCACTAGTGAAGGGGACTGTACAGATGTAAATTTAACTATTCCTCTTATGAAATATTCTAATATTATGAACTAATCCTCTTTTGTAACCTGTACTACACCAAGAACTCTGCTACAAGGTCAAAAATATTGATGGTTACAGGAACCAAAACAATGTGTTATTTCTAGGTATAAAATGAGTCACCCAGAAGAAGACATCAACACGGAGCTGACTCACTCACTGACTCACGAGTTGTTACGAAGAGTCAATAGTCACGGGCGAGTCACAACATTGCCATCCAGAATATCAGTCAATCTCCTTCGCTTGAGAACCTCTGTAGGTTTTATTATTTTGCGCGGGAGAGAACACAGTGAGTTTATGATCTTATGTACAGCTATTAGTAGTTGTCACTTGTATTACTTTCATATTGTTTGTGGTTGTGGTTCATGGTTTAACTAGATGGTTAGGGCATAGGGGTTGCATTAATTCGAACACTCAGTACATCCCCGAACGTTCTTAATTTCCAAGGGTGAAATATAACCAGATGGGGAATATTATCGACGTATAACATAAACCTAACATAACATAAACCAATCAGAACGTAACATAACATAACGCACCTGACTCAGCCATACTAGTAACATCAAAATAGATCGTCGTGTTCAAACTTTGTGGTCTATATTTAGTGATGTAAACTCTCACACAGTCTCTCTCTCAAATGTCAGGAGGGAAGGGAGAGGTCGTCTTTGGTGGGGGGAGGGGGGTGGGGCTGGGGGGCTGTGTCAGGGAGATCTTTAAGGGACTGTCTCACCTACCACCACCGCCCACCACCTCCTTGGTCACAGGAGAGGGGAGGGAACGTGGGTGAAATAATGGATTTTATCAATGGCCAATGACTATATCGCCCCCCCCCCTCCTCCCCCTAGCCACTTAAGTGATATAATTTTTCGTGAATTCTTAAATAAAAAAAATAATATTTACAACTTATACAACATTAACAATAAACAAAGTCTTTTAGTATGAGGTCAAATGGGTCCCAGTCTTTGGGGGCCCTAACCTAACCTAACCATATTGGGGCCCTAACCTAACCTAACCATATTGGGGCCCTAACCTAACCCCTAACCTAACCTAACCATATTGGGGCCCTAACCTAACCATATTGGGGCCCTAACCTAACCTAACCATATTGGGGCCCTAACCTAACCTAATCTAACCTATGATTAGTAGTGGAGTCCAGTCTTTATGGGCCCCAGTAAATGGTGTTGTTGTTGTTGTTGTTTTTGTTGTTGTTGTTGTTGTTGTTGTTGTTGTTGTTGTTGTTGTTGTTGTTATTTATCATTACTCCTCGTTACTTGGTCTTCTCATTTTTTATTTTCTTTTTCTCCCTCTTCTTTTCATAACCTCCTCCTCCTCTTCCTCCTTCTCCTCCTTCTTCTCCTTCTTCTTCTCCTCCTTCTCCTCCTCCATCTCCTTCTCCTCATTCTCCCGTTTCTTTATCTACATCCTCGTTTCTCTTATTTATTCTTCTTAATTTTTTGTTTTCCAATTTCTACTTCTACTTGACTTTATTCCTCATTTCTCCATTTCCTTTTATAATCTTTCCACCACCTATTGTTCTTCACTTCCTCACTTTCATCCTCATCTGTTCGTTCAGTTGACTACAAAATGTTATTAATGTTCTGGTGGATAGAATTCTAAGTAAAAAAAGAAATGTGAAAAACGAAGGCGAATCCGTAGCCAGGTCAACGGGTCCGAATTATTTGTTTACGTCAGAAGTTCGACCGGATAGATCACTCAGTGTTATGTTTACCTCCACCCTGAAGGCACGTGCGCTTCTCTGTCCCATTTAAGCATTTCTAATCATTATATCCTTGGAGAATGTTTGGCCTGGAATGTTGACTAGTTTTACTGTGCTTTTTGTACTTGGTTCTTCCTGTGTGTATGTGGATCTCCCTGTGTATATGTGGATCTTCCCATGTAGATGTGACTTCTGTATCGTACTGGTCTCTAATTGCTCTAGTTGGTTTCTCACTATCTCTAACTGTTTTCTAATTGGTCTCTGCCTCTAACTGGTGTCTAACTGTTACTAACTGGCCTCTAATTGGTCTCTGCCTCTAACTGGTGTCTAACTGTTACTAACTGGCCTCTAACTGTTCTCTAATTGGTCTCTGGCTCGTGTGCTACGTGTTGGGAATCAAAATGGCCACATATCAAGATCACAACTGAAAAGGAAGTTACCACCTGTATAATTTAGCACCTGACTTAACCATTTGTGTACTGGTTTACCTGTGAGCTGAATAAAACCATCTGATGTTAACCAAATAAATTATTAAATGTTGGGTCTCCATAGTGAAGGGTTTAACTACAGTCTAGTGTAAGATAAGGTTATTTCCTGTGACTAGAAATACTATATAATAAATCTAACTTAAGTACACGAGGTAAACATTACGTATAATTTGCTATGAAAGTTTTTTTTATGTGGCGAGTGAGCCCAAACAATGACGTCATTAGGTTAAGACGTCATAAGATGGGTTTTCATATGATTTACTTGACTCAGATAAAACCTTGCCATGTTTGAGAGTCCCGGCCTACAGGTTGGTAGGTCCGTGGCTCTATAATTATGTGTCGAGAGTGAACCATGGGTCATAAAGTACATTGAGTACAGTGAGTACATTTGTGTATATAATTCATGCTCTTTCTTGGTGGTGCGGCTTGATGTCGACATTTGCGTGACCAGTGTGTGTGTGTGTGTGTGTGTTTTACAACTGTTTACCACCACTCCCTCCCCTGTGTAATTTCTTCTTCCATTAACTGAGGTTCTCGAGGTGAGGAATGATGATATCAGACAGACAGACAGACAGCCAGGCAGACATATGGATTGTTCAATACGTGTGATGGAAGCAATTCTATCTGACACGATAGGGTGAGAGTTCAACGTAATTACTCTCTCCAATGGGATGACGTGATTGGGTCGTTTAGTGTTGTTTGCAAATACTTGATTATTCTTTGTATGTCCGCCATATGATTCAACATAGGAGGCCACTATGGCGTTCATATATACATAATAAATTCACCAAGACAACACCTACAGATGATCAAAAAGTATAGTGACAATCAATCAATCAGAGCACCGTCATCATATCTGAGGGTTGGCGACCACAGTCCTCCAATATAAAGTTACATGGCTGTTTTTACCAATCATCCAAGGCTTTGTATCAGGACCCAGTTGTTATTTCATTCATACATTCCAGTCTCTGCCCTCCCCTGACCCTCCTACCCTCAACACTGATAAAAACATTACCCGCCGTGAGGTAACAGTCGCCCGATTGCAATCTAGGAATAATAATATGGTGTGTGACAGCCCCACACTACTACCGGTAACTGACAGCTTCATATACCAGACCTGAATGTGTGGCGGTGTGCTGTGTTGAGGACAGGCTGACACCCATGGTTCTTTAGCCTCATGATTTACAAAGTCCTCTCACTTAGATATAAAGAAAATGATACATAATAAATAAGTTACTGATTAAACTACTGAGGAAGAAATCAGTTAATATATAGATGAATAAGAATTGTTGAGACCTTTGTTGTAGGATAAAAATCATATTTTCATGAGA
Organism: Homarus americanus; assembly: GCF_018991925.1. Taxonomy (NCBI): domain Eukaryota; kingdom Metazoa; phylum Arthropoda; class Malacostraca; order Decapoda; family Nephropidae; genus Homarus; species Homarus americanus. The sequence goes on from NW_024711406.1 coordinate 80,275, forward strand.
TTGTTGACTCCCCCCCCCCCACCCTTCAATTTTAATGGGTCCTAGTCCTAATGCAACTATTAAACACCGTAAACAAAGTCGTTGTTCCTGAAACATACAATATTAAAATCAATGGTATCCAATACTGTATAACATTAGCAGTTATCGTAAGTCCACATAGGAGAGTTACCCCTTTTCTGGCATTACAGAAAACGAGTGTACAAGTATAAAAGAAAATGGGTCTTGACGTTGAGGACTAACTTATGAAATCTCCAAAGGCAGTGTTCCTAGGAAGTCATTTTAATAATAGATGCTACAAACACCGTAACACGCGTCCAGATATCGGAAAGTTGGGATTTTTCTTTCTTTTTCAATGGTCGTCAAAAGTTCAGGGACTACCACTTCGGGTTGCTATTTAAACTGGTCACCATTTATAACTATAGTGTATTCTTAACGTCAAATATCTCTGTTAGCATTGAATTACGAAGAACTTGAAAACAACAAAAAATCAACAAATCACTGCTCGTTTGCTTGTATGTATATCGATTTTTTTAGGGGTGGGTAGTGAGGGAGGGACTTAATCATTTCGTGAATTTTCATTTTGGCTGACGTCTGCTCCCATGAGCAAGACTAACAAGTTTGTCTCGTATTATTCACAACCACGTTTGATAGTTGAGGCTCGCGTTGTGGGTTGTGTCGAGGGTGTGTGGAGCATTGAACCTCCCCCCCCCTTCTCTCTCTCTCTCTCTCTCTCTCTCTCTCTCTCTCTCTCTCTCTCTCTCTCTCTCTCTCTCTCTCTCGTGGTTATGATATATACAATAAACGCTCCACTGATCATATAAATAAGGACATATGCGTGTTAAGACAAATACACTAACCCCACCCACCACCTGGTCATGAACCTTGTATTTTGAGGACTTAGGTCGATTTATTTTGAGTTAGGTTAGGTTAGTTAGGTGAGATATTTGGATTATTTAAGTTATACTGTTATTACGACCACTACCACCACTAACATTACCATCACTATTACCACCACCACCATCACCACCGCCATCACCACCACCACCATCACCACCACCACCATCACCGCCACCTAACATTACCATCACTATTACCACCACCACCACCACCACCGCCACCGCCATCGCCATCACCACCACCACCACCGCCATCACCACCACCACCACCACCACCGCCATCACCACTCCCCATCACCACCACCACCACCACCACCATCACCACCACCACCATTTTCCTGGGAACACCCCATCTGTTGTGTTGTGGCAAAGACATGACCACCACACGTCACCTTCATCACCATGCTCGCTCCCTCACCTCCCTCCACCCCACCAGCGCCCCTCTCCTCCCTCACCCACCCAGCGCCCCTCACACCCTCACCCACCAGCGCCCCTCACCTCCCTCACTTGCCCACTAGCGCCCCTCACCTCCTCTCACCCCACCAGCGCCCCTCACCTCCACCAGCGCCCCCTCACCTCCCTCACCTCCCTCACCCCACTAGCGCTCCCTCACCTCCCTCACCCACTGGCACCCCTCACCTCCACCAGCGCCCCCCCCCTCACCTCCCTCACCTCCCTCACCCCCCACTGGCGCCCCCTCACCTCCCTCACCCCACTAGCGCCCCTCACCTCACCAGCACCCCCTCACCTCCCTCACCCCACTAGCGCCCCTCACCTCCCTCTCACCCCACCAGCGCCCCCTCACCAGCGCCCCCCTCACCTCCCTCACCCCCACTAGCGCCCCTACCTCACCAGCGCCTCCCTCACCCCACTGGCGCCCCTCACCTCCCTCGCCTGGCGCCCCTCACCAGCGCCACCCTCACCCTCCCACCTCACCCCACCAGCGCCCCCTCTCCTGGCGCCTTCCTCCTGCCTCCCTCACCCCACCAGCGCCCCCTCACCAGCGCCCCCTCACCTCCCTCACCCACAAGCGCCCCCTCACCGGCCCCCCTCACCCTCCCCTCTCACCCTGCTTGCCCCCCACCAGCGCCCCCCTCACCTCCCTGTTTCCTCCTCAATACTATAACCTCTGTTTTAAAATTCTCACCTCTTGTTTTTTTTATCTTATTCACCGTTTGTTCTGTGTTTTGTTGTTTGAGTTTTTATTTGTGTTTTTCTTATTGTTTACGCAATTTAATTTTACTTTTAGAGTTATACGATGTTAATATTGGTTGATTTGGTTCTTATTTAACTTTTGAATGTAATTATTTTCTTATTATATTTTCCTGCGATTATCTGTTTTTCTTTATTCCGCCCCAATGAAAAAAATAATAATCATCACCTAACCTAACCTAACCTAACCTAACCTAACCTAAGTCAGACAGACGGAAGGACTTAACGTAATATGCCCCTATCTTTTGTTTTTGTTAGATTTTGTTTATGATGACAACTAGACTATTATACCAGTACACTATTAGACTATCAGGTAGCCTCGTTATATCTTCCGGCTGGAGCCTCTTACCTGGTGGGGGTAGGAGGAGGTGATATAGAACACCTTTATACTGTTGAGAAAGATTAATGTCCCTCCTTCCATTACTTTCAAGATCTAATAACAATAACTGGTCACCATTTTTCCTTTGGTCATAACGTTTCATCAGTTCCAAATATCATGGTCCATATATCTTTAGTTTCTGACAAGAGGGGTGGAATGACGGCATCAGAGAAAAGATTTAACAACGACACGTGCGTAACCTTTGACCTTTGACCTCTCTATACTTATTTGTTAAAGGGAGTTGAGTGCAGCGTGTGTTGTAGTCTGAGAGTTTTAAGTGTCAAGAGATTTAACTAAGGACTAAAAATTGTTTACCTTCAGTGAACACAGGTAACAGTATCTCTCGCTGGCCGCTGGAAGTAGTTTGTTCTTTAATCTTTGGTCATTTCAGGAAGTGTGGATCCATATTCGTTTCAAAAGCTCAGTTCTTTATTGCCACCACAACCACGAGTTTCTGGCCGTGTGAAACAAAGTCGTACAAAGGTTCGAATTCTCTTTACTTGGCGGACTTTACTTGGTCAGTTACTTGTGGTGGTTGTGGCGTCGAGGTGAAGAGCGATGATGATATGTAAAGTGTGTGGTCCAGGCGGGTCCCTATTGGGGAGTATGGGAAGGTGAGGAGGAGGTCCCCGGCGGCGTGGTGGGACCTTCCAGCTTGGAGCCAGCCTGGTACAGTGTGACTCTGATGGCGCTATTGGTGTTATTGTCCAGTTGGGTTGTTTGTGAACCTTTGTGGGTGTTGGTGACCCTTGAGCTCCTCGCTGTACCTGAGGTGTTGTGCTCTGGGGAAACTTCACTCACTAGCTCATTGCCTGTAGCAGCTGGGAGCGCATCTTGCCTTCATTGTGTATCATCTAAGTAGAGTTTGAAGATTCTTTCCAACTTGGCCTTCAACATGAGGCCATATTTACATAGTCTGAGGCTGCTGGAGGACGTTAGGCACCTCAACAAGTAACTCAGCCGGGGTACGACCGACACCCGGAGAGGGGGAAGAAGATGTCGTGTGTGTGTCGTGTACTCTTCACTTTATCCTGGTCTGGTCAGCTGTGTTTTGCCTGAGGATGGTGTTGATAGCGTCTGACCTCGGGGGGGGGGGGGTGCTCATTAGGGTAACTTGGCCTTTCGACAAAACAGCTGTGATCTGGTCTGTTCTGTGAGTATTGGGGTACACGATTCACCTCACAGTGGTTGAGACAGACTTAAGCTCTCCTTTTAACATGTACTCTTCAGAATTTACTTGTACTTTTTTGTGTGTATTGAATGCATTCATAACAAAATCAATACCCATCCTCCTACGAGTTTAGATATTGGTATTTACTGCTTTAATAAGTAACCATTACATAGTGTTAAGTCACCCCAGAAATAAGACCGCCATACCTGTACGTTTTCTGTGATGCTGAACCGTGGATTGAAGAGTGAGAGAAAACGGAAATTAGAATCATGCGGCAACCAAGCGAGGGCTGCAGTGGCCTCATCTTGCTAAGAAGTCTGTGAGGAATGTTGAGCACAGGAAGGATATCACCACGCGAGGGAGACCAGTTCACCGTCACACGAATTCCCGATTGACTCTCAACAAGAAAATCAGAATATTATCCATTACAAACAATTAAAATTAGAATATTATCCATTTTAAACGATTGGAATTAGAATATTGTCCATTATAAACAATTTGAAAGCCCTATAAAGTCCTCCTCAATGTAACATGTAAAAATTAAGTTTTTAGAAGTATTCAAGGACAAGCGGTAGACAAGGTAGACAAGCGGTAGCCCTATGTAGACAAGCGGTAGACAAGGTAAACAAGGCGAGCAGTAGATTAACCTTTAGCAACATAACCAGAGTGTTTATTTACTGATTCAGTCCGTAAAGAAGCGACGTAAACAAATAAACACTCGTCCCTCTCCCCATCACGTGAACGAGATCGATCAGCTGATTGTATCGAAATGTAAACAAGAAGGAAAATGGAAACTGTAAACTGTAAACAAAACAAGTATCTGGACAGGAGGGAGTGATCAGTTGTGGTGATTCTGTGCTGAGACAAACAACTGTGTGAAAAATAAAGAGTCTGAGATGTGACCATAAGCTGTGTTAGGGGAGACTGATGAAAGAGTGAGTGACATAGCCTGAAGGAGGTGAGTGACATAGCCTGAAGGAGGTGAGTGACATAGCCTGAAGGAGGTGAGTGACATAGCCTGAAGGAAGTGAGTGACATAGCCTGAAGGAGGTGAGTGACATAGCCTGAAGGAGGTGAGTGACATAGCCTGTGAAGGAAGTGAGTAACATAGCCTGACATAGCCTGAAGGTGAGGTGACATAGCCTGAAGGAGGTGAGTGACTTATAGCCTGAAGGAGGTGAGTGACATAGCCTGAAGGAGGTGGTGAGTGGAGGGGAGTGACATGGCGGAGGTGAAATAGCCTGAAGGAGGTGAGTGACATAGCCTGAAAATAGCAGGAGGTGGTGACATAGCCAAAGGAGGAAAGTATAGCCTGAAGGAGGTGAGTGACATAGCCTGAAGGAGGTGAGTGACATAGCCTGAAGGAGGTGAGTGACATAGCCTGAAGGAAGTGAGTGACATAGCCTGAAGGAGGTGAGTGACATAGCCTGAAGGAGGTGAGTGACATAGCCTGAAGGAGGTGAGTGACATAGCCTGAAGGAGGTGAGTGACATAGCCTGAAGGAAGTGAGGAGTAGAGATAAAATTTAATAGACATTTTCTTCAGGTAACATAAAGCTGATAGTCCAATATACATTTACCTGTCACACCTCACTGTCACACCTCACTGTCACACTTCACTATCACACCTCCTTCACTATCACATCACTGTCACACCTCACTATCACACCACACTGTCACACCTCCTTCACTATCACATCACTGTCACACCTCACTATCACACCACACTGTCACACCTTCACTATCACACCTCCTTCACTATCACATCACTGTCACACCTTCACTATCAGACCTCCCTCACTGCCACACCTCCTCACTATCACACCTCTCTCACTATCACACCACACATGGCTTATACAGTAGGTCGCGCCTTGAAGACATTAGCTACCACAACACTAGACATTTTTTGGCCCCCATAAACACACTATTTACATCTCCTGTACACATCATATATAGGCTGAAAAATAGTGTAGTATTACCTATTAAAACCCATTGAAAGAACCCCTTAAACAGGCCGGTGAAATACGTTCTCTTAGGTAGATCTAGGTTTGGCTACGTTTAGTTTGGTGTATGTTAGGTTAGGTTAGGTGTATGTTCTGGTCTCTGTGTATTTTCTATGTTAAAAAAATGGCGTCTATTCTTGCCTATTGGTGGTTTAATTGAGAACTGTTATGACCTTGACCTTTGACCTAAGAAACACAGCAGCTCTGGCGGGTCGTCCTGGTGAATAAGTAGATATGCTAAGTGAGAAACATTTTTTCCTCTTTACTGTTGAGTTATGTTGCTGGCATAGTGGTGTATAATGGGCATAGTGGTGTATAATGGGCATAGTGGTGCATAGTGGGCATAGTGGTGCATAATGGGCATAGTGGTGCATAGTGGGCATAGTTATAGTCATATTACTAAGACCTCTACTCAAACCACCTGCCGGTCTCAGTAACATAAAAGCATTTCCTCTGAACCTTGAAGAACACTTTAAGAGAAACGTAAAATAAATATAACTTGATCGGATTACAAAGTCTGACGTTGTGAGGATGATGATGATGGTGGTGGTGAAGAGGAGGAGGTTAGAGATGTGTTCAGTCGTGATGGTGATGTGTGTGATCTGCCATGATGCTCAAGACACATCCTATAATAATTAATTCTTATAACCAACTACTACGAGGGTTTGGTTACCTTGATATATGATTAATTCCTGTTTTGAAGAGCCATATTTGCCATGGTGTTAAAGTCAAAAGGACGAGTTGAATCTGACGGGGTAGACATCTGTTGACAACACCTGAGGCCGTATTTTTGTTGTCATGTCTGGTTGTCATGGTAACAAAGCTCTGGCTATACTCGAATGCTCAGGTGACAGTAGGAAGCGTCATCTGGTTGTCATGGTAACAGAGCCGAGTCCCGGGTTGTACAGTGAGGCGTGTTTATATAAGAGTCGTGTTGTGGTCTTATATTTTTCTTCTATAGAAAAATATAAACGTGGAGTGTCAGTATAAGTCATTTGAATATTATTATTATTATTATTATTATTAACTACCTGATGATTAGCAACTTAACCCAGAAGACAATGAAAGAAAATAGTACGAGTTGATAATAATAATAATAATAATAATAATAATAATAATAATAATAATAATAATAATAATAATAATAATAAGGGTCAGAGGAGGATCAAGGTGTGAACATCACTACACAGACCACTAAGACACAGGTAAACGTACTGAACGTCCCATCACCAAACACCTTGACACCAGCGGCGGCAACACTGCGTCTCTGTTGACCTTTGGCAGCTCTACCAGTATAGGCCAGACGTCAGACAGGGTTGAAACAGGTCCCTTTATCCCTACAGACCTAATACCCAGACAGGAGGATTATGGCCTCACTGGGGGGAGGTCCCTTAGGGTTGGGGCCAATTAGCACTGATGCCTATTTACACCATCACTCATTAATAGGAGACGAGACAATTGACCTACTATGCTCGTCTGTCTGTCTGATTGTCCTTCCCCCCGTCTATTCCTCCCTCTAACCCGTCTATTCCTCCCTCTAACCCGTCTATTCCTCCCTCTCACCCATCTGCCCCTCTCTCTCACCGTCCTATCCCCCTCTCACCCGCCCCCTCCTCTCACCCGTCTATCCCTCCCTCTCACCCGTCTATCCCACCCTCTCACCCGTCTATCCCTCCCTCTCACCCGTCTATCCCTCCCTCTCACCCGTCTATCCCACCCTCTCACCCGTCTATCCCTCCCTCTCACATCACAAACTGGATCTGTTTCCCTGACTTTCGGTAACAGTTTGATAACCAATTAGACAACACCGAGCAGGGTTAGGTTAGGTTAGGTTAGGTTAGGTTAGGTTAGGTTAGGTTAGGTTAGGTTAGGTTAGGTTAGGTTAGGTGACCTTTTGACCTAAGTAATGATGTTAAGATTGTTATGGAAAATATGTATGTCAAGGTAACAAGACTATAGCTCTCTCCCACGGGCCTTAGATAGATAGATAGATAGATATATAGATAGATGAGGACAAGTTATATACGTGTAGATATTTATTGATAGACAGGTAGATAAAGGCGCTGTATTGTCACGTATTCAAACACATATTTACCGACACGCTTGAGGACAAAACAGCAGAAGAGTGAGAACAGGATTGAATTGGTTGTTGTGTAGTTTGAGTGTATGTGTGGCGGAATATGTAGGTATCTCTGTATGTATGTATTAAAACTGTATGTATAGGATCTAAGATTTCTCTAATTTAAACGAGAACATATTATTATTATCATTATTGTTAAGTTAACGTTAAGATGTGATTACTGCGCTTCTACAACTATGGTCTTTAAACGCGTAACAAGGCTCGTAAATACTATAGTTCATCAACAATTAAATATTATAGGAGATATTTTAACTCGGTATACCTGCCGAGTTATGAAGCAACACTTATTTACACTTAGTTATAATGGTGAATAGTCAAGAAGGTGAACTATAACACTATGTTCCTCCGCCGTGACTATTATTCTTCTTCCTCAGTGTTTACATCGAGTTAGTCCGCCGTGACTATTGTTCTTCTTCCTCAGTGTTTACATCGAGTTAGCTGTCCTTACCGTGTACAATGTTGACAGGTTAAGACGAACAGCACCGCTAAATCATTTATAATTCTTAAATCCTCTGAAACTAATCAAACTAAACGCACTTAGACGTTAATATAATGATCATTGGATAGTTTTACTTAGATTAGTTTTGGCTGACTTGTGTCTTCTGTTTGTATAAGTAAATAAATAAAAATGGCGGTCTGTATGAGGTAAGTTTCCAACATTTATATTTTTGCCAGTTAGCTGACAGTGAATGACTTGTTTCAGTAATTCAATTGTCAGCCGGACGTGGTTAAGTGAAGGTGTCTAGTGTGTGATGATGAAAATTCGTTGAGTTTTCTCTCTCTGTTGTGTTTGTAGTTAGTTGAAATAGAGTTCGTCTGTACAAATAAGCGTTCATTCGGGATATATTGAGGAAACGTGATTTTATTATCGACGGATCCTGGTCAGATGACGCAACCCATGAAGATCTCTGCCCATCCATAGTGTGGGTAGTTATGGTGGCCAGAGATTATTGAACTTTATTGCCAGTTTGTCAGCGATAATATAAACCTGCCAGCTGGACCTTCACCCAAGTCAGGTAAGTCGTGTGGTGGTAAGAGCTATGGAGTCATGTCAGCCAGTAGTTCATTGAAGGATCACTAGTCGGATACTACTACCACCACTACTACTACTACCACTACTACCACTACCACCACTACTACTACTATTATTATTACTACTACTACTTTTTTAATGACCTCCAACTCCCCTTATAGCCACACCTTCGCCACCATTTTATTACCTTAATATTAAATATCCTAATACAAAAGTAACTATCATAGCTGACTCAGGTAAGCCACAGATCTATGCGGCATTCAGTGACTTTTGCCTCAGTCACTGTCTGAGACTGTAGTTGGGTTAAGGGCCAACTACTACTACTACTACTGCTAATGGTGATGATTATGACGTGTACAAAAGGCCCTCACTTTGTCACACAGAACTCTTGAAGGCACTTGAGTTGGTGTGTTCGTTTTAATTCACAGAATGTAAATCCGGCGGTGGGGGTGGGGGGGGGGGTACACGAGGCTGAGCTGCGGCAAATATCGTTTTAAATCTCCCCGCGTTTGGTCACGGCTTTGTCAACAACTCAGCCACAGAGATTACACGACTCACTCCTTCCTCCTGACGGCAGCTGACGCGACCCAGCCAAACCTAACCTAATCCCTTAAATAATGAGAGCCATCTGGTGATACTCGGCAACACTACATCACACAACAGATCTCATTGCCAGAGGACAATTTAATATAATGTATGTAATTTATGTATTGTGTCGAAATATCCCATCAACCAATATGGAGATTTCGATGCAACTTTTACAACTCATGGCAGGAGGAGCAAGTGACAGTATTAAATATTGGTAGCAAGGTCAAGGTCCGGCTCCAGGTACAGGGCGCTTTCTGCTTGCCTGCCTGCCTGCCTCTCACTCGTCTCACCCTCCATGATTCTTAAAGGGACTTACTGTATGTTACCACCCTCCCTCCCCCTAACTGGTGATGTGAGAAACTTGTCTAAATTACGAAACAATGAAGAATTTCTCAGAGGTTCTTAAGTCAATCGTTCTCACGTATCTAACTCCCTCCCTTAGACCACGACACAAGGATGGATTCTCAAAGGTTCGTAAAAAAAAATATACTTTACATTTCCCTCCCAAACTTGTATTATATAGCACAACAAACTGACTCTCCTTAAGCTACGACACAAGGATGAATTCTTCTCCTCCAGCCATTCCTTTTAACTGTTGATGTGAGGACGCGTTTTAATTGGTTCACTTAGCAACGACACGGTGGACGAATGGCGCCCAAATTGCACTGAGACTCTTTTTAACTACTTGTGTTCTCTAACCCTCATTTTTTTTTAAAGAAATAAATTAGGTTAGGTAGGATAGTTTTTTGCTAGGTAAGGTTAGGTAAGGTAGGATATTATTTTGCTAGGTATATGACTAGGTAAACAATCAGTACACCCATAGCTAATTACCCCTCAACACCTGGGGCTACCTGGCAACTGGTAATAACCCACATACATACATACATACATACATACATACATACATACATACATACATACATACATACATGATTTGTTAATAGCTGGTGAACGTTGCCTTATATTCTAGTCTGTATCAGGATAAAAACATGAAAACAAAAATACACACACCTTTGAATATTGATGTAGTGATGCGAGTAGTTGTGGTGATACAGGTAATTGTGGTAGTGTATATGTTGGAGATAATTGTGGTGGTGTTAGTTATTAAGGTTAGTAGCAGTGATAATGAGTAATGTTGATCGTGATAATAAATAATGGTGGCGAACCTAACCTAACCTAACCTAATCTGACCTTATCTAATCTTACTGCACCTTTCCTAACTTAACCTAACTGGTTGGTTATGGTGGAGTGAGGGAGTGTGGTGATGATAGTGATGGTGAGTGTGGGTGTGGTGTTGGTGATAGTGGTGGTGGTGTGAAGAAGCGTAATGGTGATAGTGGTGGTAAGAGGACCCGGTGACCCGAGTCCTAGAAGTTGACGTCAGTGTGGTGGGGTGAGGGGAGAAACGTGATGGTGCTCGTATATGGTGAGATGGTGAGGGGGGGAGTCAGCTGTGTGTAAGTGTTGTTCATTATTGATGTTTATCATTGTTGGTGGTGCGGGTGGATGGCGAGGGTGGTGGAGGAGACGTATGTTAGGTGAGGTTCAGGTGCATCCGTACAGTACATACCGGTGGATGAAGTGACGGATGACAACACACACACACACACACTCTAAACAGCAGAAGGAACTGAAAAAGGCAACACATGTAGAGGAGGGAGAGTAGCAGTAAGAGCGGTAGCAGCAGCAGTGTGACGATCAATGACACGCGCTGAACACACGTGCGCTGGTCTGGCCCCCGCGGCTACCACAGTCACCTCTCTGGCAGGGTAGGCCTCGCGTCCCTCTCCGCGCCTCTCTCCCTCACACACGCCCACACGCCCACCTTACCTGCACACGCCCTTACACGAACGGTGCCGCGACAAGTCCTTCTCATACGCGGTACAATGAAAAGCCGCGGTATAACGCTCTTGTTTATAGGCAAGTGTGGGACATTCCTGTGGTGACAGTGTAACGCAATCCTGTGACAGTGTAACGCAATCCTGTGACAGTGTAACACTCTGTGCTCTATTATATGTGACTGTAAACGGGTGACAAGGTGTACATAAAGGTGTACAGTGTCAGTGAGAGTGTTGTGACCGTCAGGTACTGCTGACAGTGACTTAATGTGTCGTCCACCTGGTGCTGACGATTAATTTCTTGACATATTGTGAAGATGTACTTGATGTGATATATATTATGATGATGTAATATATATATATATATATATATATATATATATATATATATATATATATATATATATATATATATATATATATATATATATATATATATATATATATATATATATATATATATATATATATATATATATAAAGTGTGTGTGAGAGAAATTATATTGTTATTCGTGTGTATATGAAGCAACACATGTATATTTCTACACCACCATAAATCTCTCACAGGTGACCAAAAAATTACCCAAGCGTATTAATATGAACACAACTACACCATCTGTTATGTGTTTATGTTGAGTAACTGTGATGCCTGGGCCACCCCCTCCCCCTTATGGTGTACAGTATTGACCTCCCCTCCCTCTCCCCTCCACCCAACCCCCCACCTCCTCCCCCGCTTTCTATGGGGCTAAATCAGCAGTGAGTGTCGTAATGTAAGGGGGGGGGGAGGGGGATCAATTCTTCTACTGGGGGTAATTTCATGGGGCGGGGATAAATCCATTAGACGAGATGGTTAATTCACTGAAGAAAGGTCGAATTTCCCAACAGGTGAGGCATTGAAGGGGAGGATTCACAGGTGAGGGGAGGGAGGGAGGGAGGAGTCATCACTTGAGCACAGGTAACTCAGGTAGTGTTTACCATATGTTTATTTTGTTTGTTATAACTTGTTTGTGTTAGTTATGAGTGTTTGTATCTTTGTTTGTCGTTCAATGGGGAAATATCTCTCGATGAAGCCTTAAAATTCAATTGATGTGTTTGTTTGAATGTTATAAGTTATTAAAGTTAAATCACATGTCATAAAATTCGTACTGTAATATATATATGAGCTTGACACACACACACGCACACACGCACACACACACACACACACACACACACACACACACACACACACACACACACACACACACACACACACACACACACACACACACACACACACACACACACACACACACACACACACACTCTCGTTATGTATAAGACGGTTGGTGAGCATAATAATGTGGTTATATGACCGTCAGTGTAGTTAAAGGTCAATCGTACCCTCCCAGCCGCTAGTCATTAGAGGTTCATGCGGCTTCTCTTCCTCTTTTGTTGTGTTGAGTGAGTCAAGTGCAGAAAGTACCGGGAGGAACTGACACACACAGTAAAACATTACCCACTGCTTCACATTATTGTCTTAGGTGCCTCATTGGTTACTGTGAGGAGGGGAGGTGTTGAACGCTTATCTCACCGACGTGTGTGTGAAGCTGTCTGGGTCCTGGACGTCGTTGTTGGTCAGAGATTTTAATAGAAATGAAACTCAGGGTAAAACAATATTGACATTCTCTTCTTTTATTAACTACAGGAGGAAGCTTTAACCACTATTGAAGACGTCTTGAGAATATCTACTCTGTTGTATTAAAGTTTTCGTCTATTAATGTGGATTCGATTTGCATAGTTGACATGAACATTATTTTGGTTCTTCCCTAAAGTTCAGCAAGTGGCAGACAATGGTTAGAGGGACTTGACGTGTTATCTCCCGTCTGGTCCCATAAAGACGATCATTCTAACGAGTCTGTCAAGAAAACACAATTACAATAATGTCGTCTCAACTGAATAATTCCGTAGGTTATAAAAGGGTCCAAATTAATACTCCTCTCTAGGGGTTTTCAGTCTTCCTGGTGGGTGGGTGGGGGGGGTCGAGAGGGGTCAGGGGTGGGTTGGGGTGGGCATAGAGGCTTGGTAGGAGATGGGACCCACCACCAGTCTCTCTGTCAACATCACTGGAGTCACTTCTTGGGTGGAACTTTGACCTCTGACCTCTAAGAGTAACACAGTAGAGGTCATCTTGGTAAACGGGAGCCAAAAACAAGTACGGTAGCTCTTCTTTTTATTGTCCGCCGGTAATATCTATCTTGTTTATATGAAGACGTAACAGACAAATAGTACTGACCCCCCCCCCACACACACACACGCGACCGCTGTTGGCGTGAGTCATAAAGACGCCTGACATACCCTCGTGTAGGTCCGTGTGTGTGTGTGTGTGTGTGTGTGTGTGTGTGTGTGTGTGTGTGTGTGTGTGTGAGACGATCAAAACAATGACTGATGCTCCGTTTTAGTTGGTGGTAGATGAAACACAGTCTGGCAAGATAGTGAGTGAGAGTCAGGAAGGTCTCCTCTACGTAAGTGGTCTCGGGAGGGGGGTAGTCCTCGCCTCCTCTTACTGCAACACCAAGACACACACACACACACACACACACACACATTCATTATAAAGACGTTATGTAACTGTTGTATGGGCCATTTAGTGAGACAGAGCCATAATGGAGGTTGCTGTCGTGTTGTGAGAGAGAGAGAGAGGGAGGAGAAGGGAGGATGAGGAAGAGAGAGAGAAGGAGGTGTAGTGTGGCCTGGGGCGGCTCTGGTCATCTCGTCCTTCATACGTTCCCCTACACTCGCCAGCCTAATCCTACACACACACACACACACTCACTCCTCACACCCTTACTACTGCTGCTGTTACTGTTGTTGGTAGTACTGCCGTTGTTACTGTTGTGTCAATACTTTCGAGTTAGCCCGACTGCATAACGAGGCAGACAAGCACCAGCGCCGGAAAGACGCTGTCGCCGCCCCTCCCACACTAGATGTAGCCCTCCACACGTGCAACATCTGTGGGCGGCCTTGTTGGTCCCGTATCGGCCTCTTTAGTCACCTCAGAACTCACCAATGAAGGTGACATCCTTAATAACTCATATCATTGTATCATAGCAAAGTAGTAGTAGAGGTGTGTGTGTGTGTGTGTGTGTGTGTGGATCCATTCCACCATCATTGAATTTTATCATGACTTATGATCATCCGCTTAGATCATACTTACCACCATCAGTGTGGTGGTGCTGGCGGTGGTGGTGGCGGTGGTGGTGGCGGTGGTGGTGTTGCCAGTGGTGGCGGCGGTGGTGTTGGCAGTGGTGGTGATGGTGATGGCGGTGGTGAACAGGGAGTGGTGGTTGTGGTAGGGGGTGGGGGAGTGGCCTTAGAGGTGGAAGTGATGGTGGTAGTAATGGTAGAGGCGGAGTAGTGATAATAGTGGTACACACACACACACACACACACACACACACACACACAGTATCGACCAGCGCTGACACACAGACCTGGTTGGTTGCAATCAGTGTTCCCGCACGCTACCTCCTACCTGCACCTCGCCCTCCCTCGCTCCCTCTCTTTCTCTCTATCTACCTCCCTCCTTCTACCCACCCTCCTTCCCTCTCCCTCCCTATCGTCCCTCATTCTCCCCACCCTCCCTTCCTTCTCTCCCTCCCCCTACTCTCTCCATCTCCCACCTCCCTCCTTCCCTCCCTCATTCTACCTCCCCACCCTCCCTCCTTCTCCTCCCACCCTCCCTCCTTCTACCTCCCACCCTCCCTCCTTCTACCTCCCACCTCCTTCTACCTTCCTCCTCCTTCCCTCCCTCCCCTCCTTCTACCTCCCACCCTCCCTCCTTCACCTCCCCTCCTTCTCCTCCCTCCCCCTCCTCCTCCCTCCTCCCTCCCTCCTCCTTCTACCTCTCACCCTCCCCTCCTTCTCCCTCCCCCCCCCTTCCTCCCTTCCCCTCCTCCTTCCTCCCTCCCTCCTACCCTCCTTCGCCTCCCACCCTCTATAATCTTCATGCATTCACCTTTCATCATCTCCATAAACACATTAACAAACAATCAGCGTGTACCTCAACTCTCCAATATTACAGGTAGCTTGAGTGCACCTGGGCAGGACTTGTTGAAGGTGTACAAGCTGCCGCCATCATAGTAATCCCACCCTGGGCTATCGAGGTGTAAGAGTAGCCCAGGAAGATCGGACAACTGACTAACTGCACTGGCTAGTCATTATCATAGAAATACGGGGATCGAGTCAGGAGTCACTTGCTTGCGAGGCGAGTTTGCTAACCACCTTACCTCACGTCATCCTTACATGCATGCATACATACATACAAACATACATACATACATACACACATACACACAGTCATCGCCACGTACACAGGTCCCAGCAGTATACAGTATGGATTAGTTCATGAATACGTAATCGGTTTTTAGTGAGTCCATCCTCCCTCATTTTGTGTGGTGTAAATGGCTGCTATTGTCTCCCGTTACTGGATATCGGGAGGCTGCACCAATACCCATTAATTCCTCAGCGGACTTGGTATTAAATTCTGAATAAACACTATCCCATGTTATTGGTTAGGTTAGGTTGGGTTGGGTTGGGTTGGGTGTACACATAAAACTGTCCACCGAGGAACAATTAATTTTTTTGTTTTTATTTACCTGTTTCGAGATTACCTGTGTGTGTGTGTGTGTGTGTGTGTGTGTGTGTGTGTGTGTGTGTCATATTCAATAAGCCTTCACAAATATATACATGCTAGCGGCTACGATACTCAACAATCTATTTCCGTTTATTAAATTTTTTCCCTAAAGTCTGGCCCAGTTACCTCTCTCTCTCTTAACTGTGTCCAATATTTCCCCAGTATTCAGTAATGTCCCTAGATTACGGTAGATGGCGGGGATATATATAATGTAATTCCCCTAACAACTCGATATTTCCCTTATAATATTTTAACTAATACTCTTTTCTTACTTAAATCTTAGAAAGTCTTAAGAATTTTTGTCTATCTCAGTATTAACACCAAGAGAATTATTAATTTGGGTATTGGTATTAAATTCTAAAATATTTCCACAGCTGAAAATTCCTTAAATTTTTTTTTTCGTTGTTTTGGGGAAATTTATTTATCACTTATGCTCACCAGTTACAAACATTACGTCTACAACACTTAACTCACTCACTCAACTCACTCACTCAACTCACTCAATTCACACACTCAACTCACTCACGTCTACAACACTTAACTCACTCACTCAACTCACTCACTCAACTCACTCAATTCACACACTCAACTCACTCACTCGCTCACTCAACTCACTCACTCCTTGCACAAGTCTTATAGTTGTGTCCCGGGAATTTTGAGAATAATAGACTCAATTTTAAACGTGGAGTTGATATGTATAAAATTGTTCTGAGTCTAATTTTATTTTCATTTTTATATTTATGTAAAGAAAATTCCATCTGGTAGCCATTTATGCCATTTTTTTATTTTACTAACAAACTGGTGGTGGAGGTAGGTGAGGGAGGTGGTGGAGGTAGGTGAGGGAGGTGGTGGAGGTAGGTGAGGGAGGTGGTGGAGGTAGGTGAGGGAGGTGGTGGAGGTAGGTGAGGGAGGTGGTATAAGGAGGCAACATACACCCAATGACGTGTTAAGGAGTGAGAGATAGAGGGGACTTGCTCAATTACAGCAAACTGCATTTGACTGGAGGTCTCCTTCCAATCCACATTCTTTACTCTCCTTCTCTCCCTCCACTTTATCCTCTCTCTCTCCTATTCTTCCTCCACCTCCTCCCTCCCCTCCCCCCCCCCTTCCAGTGTTGACAATAGGAGCATTAGGCCAAAGACTCGGTGCCCGCCAGGAACCAGACATATTGGGTATATATTCCTCGCCACCCTGGGTATATTTTTCCTGCGAGTGTTGTAGGGGTGGTATCGGGGTATGGTTGATCTCTGGGGGTCATGGGCTATACTCTATGGGTGATCTCTGGGGGTTATGGGCTACTCTATAGGTAATCTCTGGGGTTCAATATCCCGATAAGCCTTGTGAGGGGGAGGTGATATCTCTGGTATGGAGTAGTCGTATAAAAAATCTCTGGAGGGTATTAAAAAAATCTCTGGGGGGTATTAAAAAAATCTCTGGGGGGTATTAAAAAAATCTCTGGAGGGTATTAAAAAAATCTCTGGGGGGTATTAAAAAAATCTCTGGGGTTCAAGATTAGAAATATATCAGGGGTGAAAAACAGATAAATTCTACAGTAACTCGGAACAGATGTGACCCAAGAAGTTTGCATCGTCACCAGGACTCACGTTATAAAATTAAATACGATAAAAAAAAAAGGAAGAGACTGGATACGTTACCCCACAAAAAAAAATATATATAAACTCGTATATAATTTTTAAAGTATATAAAAAATAAATAAACTTTCCCTATATTGCGTTTTGCTAGGGGTTGATATTTCAGATCTTGTAAACAATGTCATTATCGATGGATTTGGGACACTATATATCACAGTGACTGACAGGTGATTGGTTGTCCAGTGGTTATAGGTCGAATGGTCCCCTCCTGTACCTAACCTAACCTAACTCTAACCTAACCTAACTCTAACCTAACTCTAACCTAACCTAACCTCACCTAAAAACTCGGTTTGGAAGTACTGTATCGTGATAAGAGATAGGAACTATTAAACTCTCTCTCTCTCTCTCTCTCTCTCTCTCTCTCTCTCTCTCTCTCTCTCTCTCTCTCTCTCTCTCTCTCTCTCAGTATTTATTTCTCCAAACAGACAGACAGATAAAGATGATAGATAGATAGATAGATAGATAGATAAAGATGACAGAGAGAGAGAGAGGGAGAGAGGGTTGATCATGGAAACTTAATTCAGTAGGTTAAAGGGAGGGCTACACCGACACGTACATGACCCAGTAGGTTAAAGGTCACCACCTGTCTCTCTTAAACCATCTGTCTCCCTTAAACCATCTGTCTCCCTTAAACCACCTGTCTCCCTTAAACCATCTGTCTCCCTCAAACCATCTGTCTCCCTTAAACCATCTGTCTCCCTTAAACCATCTGCCTCCCTTAAACCATCTGTCTCCCTGAAACCATCTGTCTCCCTTAAACCATCTGTCTGTCCTTAAACCATCTGTCTCCCTTAAAACCATCTGTCTCCCTTAAACCATCTGTCTCCTTAAACCATCTGTCTCCTTAAACCATCTGTCTCTTAAACCATCTGTCTCCCTTAAACCATCTGTCTCCTTAAACCATCTGTCTCCTTAAACCATCTGTCTCCTTAAACCATCTGTCTCCTTAAAACCATCTCCCTTAAACCATCTGTCTCCTTCATCTGTCTCCTTAAACCATCTGTCTGCCTGTCTCCTTAAACCATCTGTCCCCTTTAAACCATCTGTCTCCATCTGTCTCCCTTAAACCATCTGTCTCCCTTAAACCATCTGTCTCCCTAAAACCATCTGTCTCCCTTAAACCATCTGTCTCCCTTAAACCATCTGTCTCCCTTAAACCATCTGTCTCCCTTAAACCATCTGTCTCCCTTAAACCATCTGTCTCTCTTAAACCATCTGTCTCCCTTAAACCATCTGTCTCCCTTAAACCATCTGTCTCCCTTAAACCATCTGTCTCCCTTAAACCATCTGTCTCCCTTAAACCATCTGTCTCCCTTAAACCATCTGTCTCCCTTAAACCATCTGTCTCCCTTAAACCATCTGTCTCCCTTAAACCATCTGTCTCCCTTAAACCACCTGTCTCCCTTAAACCATCTGTCTCCCTTAAACCATCTGTCTCCCTTAAACCATCCAGTATGTTATGTTTATTGTGTTGTGGCCAGTGGTTAAAGTGTTATGGCCACGTTGGTTAATGTGTGAGGTGGCCATGGTCGCCGGGAGTGTGTCAGGGCCACACCACAATCAAGGCCATATTCTCTCTCTCTCTCTCTCGTACACACAAAAAACAGACATTCAAACATACATGCATACATTAACATACATACATATACGTATGACCTACACACACACACACACACACACACACGCATTTTAACTCAGTCTTGCCACACCATAGAATTTCTGACCCGTTAAGACTAGTTAGGGTAGGTTAGGTTAGATTAGGTTTGGATAAGTTAGGTTGGGTTAGTTTAGGCTAGGTTAGGTTAGGTTAGGTTAGGTTAGGCTAGGTTAGGTTGGGGCCTAATAGGACTGGGGCCTAATAGGACTGGGGCCCATTTAATCATCGTGAGAATGAGGCAGGTGATGTGAGAGATCCTTAAGGCTTATCTTCTTACCAGCTGCCGAGACGCTAACAGATGGTGTCAACAACATAACTGAGACTCGGCAGTGTTGGCAGCGTCGGTACAGTGATGGTATAGTGGTGGTAGCATGGTGTTGGCAGGGTGGTGGCACAGTGTGTAGTGTTAGCAGGGTGGTGGCACAGTGTGTAGTGTTAGCAGGATGGTGGCACAGTGTCAGTATAGTGTTGGCAGGATGGTGGCAGGCTGACACACCTCCCCCTCGGACGCTCCGCTCGAGAACGAACATCATTAAGTATTCATTGCTGTACAGATGAAGCCCAAGTCTCAGCTACCACAGTCAGCCGTCAGCACTACCACATTTCCTCCTCCTACCACTGTCAGCCGTCAGCACTACCACATTTCCTCCCCCTACCACTGTCAGCCCTACCACCCTTCTTCCTCCTACCACTGTCAGCACTACCACATTTCCTCCTCCTGCCACCGTCAGCACTACCACATTTCCTCCTCCTACCACCGTCAGCACTACTACCCTTCCTCCTCCTACCACTGTCAGCACTACCACATTTCCTCCTCCTACCACTGTCAGCCCTACCACCCTTCCTCCTACCACTGTCAGCACTACCACCCTTCCTCCTCCTACCACTACCACCCTTCCTCCTCCTACCACTGTCAGCCCTACCACCCTTCCTCCTACCACTGTCAGTCCTCCTTCACTACGTCACATATATACTATCTCATGTGTGCACCACGTCATGTAAGTTGATTCTGACTCACTCAAGACATAGATAGATAGATAGATAGATAGATAGATAGATAGATAGATAGATAGATAGATAGATAGATAGATAAAGCGCTGATTTGAAATATTTTTGTTTCAGTTTGTGTGTGTGTGTATGTATGTACTATATGTGCGTGTGGGTGCGTGCGTGTGTATGTGTCCATTCCTCCATCTTGTAAACACGATAACAGAAATAACTACCAATTAATAGGAGTTAAAACTTAGTAAATAAATAAATATATGTCCGATAAGAAACTCCTAAATAAACTCCTTAATCTGTATATATCCTTCCATGTTCTGAGGTGGTTAAAGCCTGGCTGGTTACCGTAACTACAAAGGATTCCTCTTAAACTTATCCAATTTCTGTCTCGTTTCACTGTGGCCTTAGTTGAAATATTTAGGATTTTTTTTTTTTTTATACTTTAATGGCCAGATAAGGTAGTTTGGTTAGGTTTGGTTAAGGACTTGTATCATAAAGCTTCGTATACAGTGTGTGTGTGTGTGTGTGTGTGTGTGTGTGTGTGTGTGTGTGTGTGTGTGTGTGTTACGTAGGTACAAGGTTCGCCATAGTTTGATATAGGAGGTCAGGTCAGGTCAGGTCAGGTTAGGTCAGGTCACTTGAGTACGGACAGGAGAGCAGAAGACAATTTCTCTCAGTGAGTCAGTCTACTAGTGAGTCAGTCACATCCACAACACCAGACTCAACCTCTTAATTCCAGGGTCATAACTGAGGGTCAAAGGTCATATATACTAACGGGATAATTAGGTGTCTTGTTGACCTCATTATCCTGGTCACCAAAGGGAAAGCATTGACCAAATTAAAAGTCTTTTATGTTCAGGGTGAGGTTAGTTTAGGTTAGGTTAGATAAGGTTAGGTTAGGTTAGGTTAGATAAGGTTAGGTTAACTTTCACTTGAACTGATTTTCCTAATTTTTCCTTTGTAAATTTCAAGTATAATATGTGGTGTTAACGGGGTTATGTTTCTCTTAACGGTGTCAGGAAAGTAGTGGTAGGATAACACTTCTAATCCTCTCCTAATCTTCTCCTAATCCTCTCCTAATCTTCTCCTAATCTTCTCCTAATCTCCTAATCTTCCATCATCATGTCTGAGGGTAGGCGACCACAGCCATTGTACCTGAAGTGAGAGTATAATGGGGGTGTAAGGGGTATAAGGGTGGTGTAAGGGGTTAAGGGTGGTGTAAGGGGTATAAGGGTGGTGTAAGGGGTATAAGGGTGGTGTAAGGGGTATAAGGGTGGTGTAAGGGGTATAAGGGTGGTGTAAGGGGTATAAGGGTGGTGTAAGGGGTATAAGGGTGGTGTAAGGGGTATAAGGGTGGTGTCAGGGAATATTTGGGGAGGTATCAGGGAGTATTAGGGTAGGTGGTGTCAGGTTCAGACAGTGTCACGTGATAAGGGAAGCCCTACTACTATTGAGGACTAAGCCACCGACCTTCAGATTCACCCCAGAGAGAGAGAGAGCACAGTCAATAACAACTTTTAGTGAAAATGTAATCAATTTCTAGTATATATTTCTAACCAATTAAGAAATCCAGGTGACATGACTTACCTGTTGTGTTAATTGCACATATAGACGAAAGTTGATGAGTTGTTGATGTTTGTGACAGGAAAGTAGGTAATTTGGTTGGTTAATGGTGTTTCCTTTGACTGATGAGAGGTAGTAAGCTAACAGACAGTGTTTGGGGTTACTTACAAACACTATCTTGCCAAACGTACGACTCTAATTGGTGTTTCAATCAGTAACTATGATCAAAGTAGTTAGGGTACATTTAAACGTATCTCTTATTTCCAGGTGTTATTCTATGGGTTATAGGTATCTTACAGGCGTTATGTGTTACCCTCAATGTAACCTGTTTTTAGTGCAGCTGTTGTTTTTAACCTGAGGATCGGATGTTAGGTGGTATCCACGATTCGTAACTTCCACACGGTCAACGGGAGACTCTGCGTGTGTGTGTGTGTGTGTGTGTGTGTGTGTGTGTGTGTGTGTGCCTGTGTTCGAACCTGACAACAGCAGGTCTGGTCTGACTGGTAAATTCATTACCTCCCTCCCTCTTTCTCTCTCTGCCCCCTTCTCTCCGTCCTTCTCCACATGGCCCCCTCCATCCTTCTCTTCCTCCCTCCCTGAACCTTCTCCCCTCCCTTTGATTCTTCTCTTTCATTCTTGCTTCTCACAATTTTACCTGTCGTCTCTCCCTCCCCGGCTTCTCCTCCCTCTCTCTCGCCAGGGATTTTTCCCTCTTATTTTTCCCTGGAATCGTATCTCCCGCGAGCTACAAAGAGGACCAATCAGAGCGACGAAGAATCCTAACATCACAAAGACGTCCAATCAGAGCGAGAAAGAGCCTTGACGTCACAAAGACATCCAATCAGAGCGAGGAAGTGACGTGACATCACAAAGACGTCCAATCAGAGCAAGGAAGAGTTATGACGTCACGGCTGCTGGATTATATCTCTCCCTAACTCCCATATTATATTTTTTGTCAGTCGTCTCTTTGAAGTTTGTGCACACTGTTGTAAAATGTCGATATATATCTTCTTAATTGCGATTCACAAAAGCTTCAGCCTCAACGGACCTCTCGTGTGTGTGTGTGTGTGTGTGTGTGTGTGTGTGTGTGTGTGTGTGTGTGTGTGTGTATTAAATTTGAATTATCTTTTCTTTTAAATGTTTAGGTTAGGTTAGGTTAGGGTTAGGTCAGGTGTGTACAGGTGTGTGGGGACAGTGTCAAGGTGTGCTGTGAGGCTGTTATGATGTGACCTCCCTCCCTCCCTCCCCTCCTCCCCAACCCCCGCGCCCTCCCTCTCCCTCTCCCCCCTCCCCTCCCCTCTTCCTCCTCCCCTCCCCCTCCCTCTCCCTCCTCTCCCCCTCCCCCTCTCCCTCCTCCCCTCCCCTCCCCCTCTCCCTCTCTCCTCCTCCCCTCCCCTCCCTCCTCCCCCCTCCCCTCCCTCCTCCCTCCTCCCCTCCCTCCTCCCTCTACGTGTTGACCCGTAAGTGCCGATCAACATACCACTGCCACCCTTTCTTTTAAGAGGTTTATCCCCCAAAAATCCTTAAAATTAAACCATAAAAGGTTTTGGGTTATTGTTTTAGGCATGTAGCAGTTACCTCATTATTAGGGTCTGGTTTAAGGAATGATCTAATTAGTGGCCCGTGACTAATTACAGGTTAATATTACAGGTGTATATTTAGGTTATTAGTACAGGTATTTCTATGGAGGTTAATATTAAATTCCGTAACCCGAACCGAACTGACTCGACCCGACCCGACCCGACCCGACCCGACCCGACCGAAAAGTAAATGCAATATATTTTATATATGTGTGTCTGTCCGGTACAAAATTTGCCTGTCAATTTCAATCACAATAGTTCCAGCCGTTTTATTAAATACTCCATAACGTTGTGTGTGCGTGTGTGTGCGTGCGCGTGTGTGTGTGTGTGCGTTAGGTTAGGGAATTTGTATTCTTCGCGGGTTATCATATCACCCGATCAACCTGTCAGGATATGTGTTCATAGAGCTGACTGACGCAGATACATTACTGGATAGTCTTATTTTATCTATGACCTCTGACCTCTGACCTGTACCTATGATTTGACCTGTTAATTAAGTTGTCTAAAATTGTGTCATTTAATTCCGTGTTAAAAAGCCATTTACTGAACTAAGTTTTATCACCTTGATGAACCCGGTTTTAGGGTTTTTTCCCAGTGTACAAAAAATTGACAGACAGACAAGCAGACAGAAAACAGAAAAACACGCACATAGACAGAGAAACAGACCAATAGATAAACAGACATAAAAGACAGACAGACAGAGACAGACAGGGACAGACAGACAGACAGACAGACAGACAGACAGATATAATTACGAAACTATTGCAATAGCTCATGTTACCTCAGAGGATGAAGAGGGGGATAACACGATTAAAAACAGGTTTAAATTAGGACAGGTAAGGATTAGTTCACTATTTAGATTAGGACAAGTTTAAATTAGTTAAGAACCGCTTGAGGTAAATTTAAGACATAATTAAATTAAGAATAATTTTAAGTAATCGAATTTAGGATTGCTTTAATTTCAAGACAGGTTTAAGTTAGTTTGGGGGGCAATTTTGACTTAGTTTAGGGAAAGTTAGTTAGTACAGAACAGGTTTTAAGTTCAAGACAGGTTTAAGTTAGTTTAAAACCGTTTATAACAAGTTTGTTTGCTGAAATTAACCAAACCTTCTCATACCATTAAAATCAAGAGCCTTGGTTGCACTGTGTATATAAGGCAGTCAGCCGGAGTTAGTATTCTCAGTTTTTAGGACCGTCTGTTTGGGAGGCTGTAGTTTTCTAGAGGCGAGGTTAACACAAATCATTACACCGTGGGTCATGCGTTGTCTGGTGGGACCTCTCGTTGTGTGTTGGGACCTCTCGTTGTGTGTTGGGACCTCTCGTTGTGTGTAGGGACCTCTCGTTGTGTGTTGGGACCTCTCGTTGTGTGTTGGGACCTCTCGTTGTGTGTTGGGACCTCTCGTTGTGTGTTGGGACCTCTCTGTTGTGTGTTGGGACCTTTCGTTGTGTGTTGGGACCTCTCGTTTCGACTCTCGTTGTCTGGGATCTCTTGTTGTGTGTTGGGACCTCTCGTTGTCTGTTGGGACCTTTCGTTGTGTGTTGGGACCTCTCGTTGTCTGTTGAGACCTCTCGTTGTCTGTCGGGATCTCTTGTTGTCTGGTGGGTCTCGTTGTCTGTTGGGACCTCTCGTGTGTGTTGGGATCTCTCGTTGTCTGTCAGGTCCCACATTATCTGTCAGGCCTCCTTAGTAGCTTCCAGGGCGAGGAGGAAAAATTCACACTACGAGACTGAAAATAAATGAATATTTCCGGATAATTAATTGAAACTTCCTTGTTAACACACTTAGCTCTCTCTCTCTCTCTCTCTCTCTCTCTCTTTCTCTCTCTCTCTCTCTCTCTTGCTCCCAGCACCGCCACCGCCACCGTTGCTGCTGATGGCGGCTAAGTAATGCTCCACAAACTGAGTTGAATCAATAACCTCCTCAGCAGCAACATCGCCGGGGAAAACTTCGCTCATGCTCCCTTGACCCTCTTCCTCACCATTCACCTCCCCACCACCCTCTTCCCCATCACCCACCTCCCCACCACCCTCTTCCCCACCACCCTCCTCCCCACCACCCTCGTCCCCACCATTCACCTCCCCACCACCCTCTTCCCCACCACCCTCCTCCCCACCACCCTCTTCCCCACCACCCTCCTCCCCACCACCCTCCTCCCCACTCTCTTCCCACCACCCTCCTCCCACCACCCTCCTCCCCACCCCTCCTCCCCACCACCCTCCTCCCCACCACCCTCCTCCCCACCACCCTCCTCCCCACCACCCTCCTCCCCCACCACCCTCTTCCCCACCACCCTCTTCCCCACCACCCTCCTCCCCACCCCTCCTCCCCACCACCCCTCTTCCCCACCATTCACCTCCCCACCACCCTCTTCCCCACCACCCACCTCCCCACCACCCTCCTCCCCACCACTCTCTTCCCCCACCACCCTCTTCCCCACCACCCCTCCTCCCCACCACTCTCTTCCCCACCACCCCTCCTCCCCACCCCTCCTCCCCACCACCCACCTCCCCCCCACCACCCTCCTTCACCCTCTTCCCCACCCACCCTCCTCCCCACCACCCTCTTCCCCCACCATTCACCTCCCCACCACCCCTCCTCCCCACCACCCCTCGTAACTGGAGACCCGGGAACGTATCTGTATGGCAGACTGTAACCTGAACCACTGAAACAACATCAAAAATGGCCTCAAATCTACGCTGAGACTTTACCTTCAATAATTGCAGGAGAAAATTGATATGCTTGAATCCGGATATAGTGTTTTTGTGTTCACCCGTTCGTGGATTCATTTACTAACACGACGCTTTGTTTTACCTGTTGGTTGAGACTATGTTGGGTTTAGTTACCTGTAATCAGCCCGGAACGATGAAAGGTGTGGTGATGTTGCCTTGGAAACGTCCTGCTATCAGACTCTCACCTGTACGAACGGATCATTAATGAGACCTTATTCAACCTGACTTAACTTTAACCTAATTTAACCTAACCTAACCTTATACAATTTAACATTACTTGACCTAACCTAACTTTAACCTTACCGCGATGCTGAGAAAACAACAATAACAACAACAACATTATAATACAAACAGCAACAAAAACAGCAACGTGATGGGCGTGGGTGTGGGCGTGTGAGGAGGGCCGCCCACAGCCCACCTCCAGTTGGTTGTCTGGGTTAGTATACCTATCGATTTAAGGGTAATTCCTGGAGTTGGTGGATATACTGTAGCTGACGACTCACACTCATTATGACTTCATGCCCGGAGCTAAAAATGAGAGTAGATGAGAGGGGTGAGGAGCGACGGAGTGAGAGGGAGAGGAAGGGACGGAGGGTGAGAGGGAGGGAGTGAGGAGGGAGGGAGCGGGGAAGAACGACTGGAATGAAGAGGAGAGGATAAAGGTGAGAGATGGAGGGACGGACGGTGAGAGGGAGGGTGTGAGTGAATGAGAGGGAAGGTAAACTAAAAGGAGGGAGGGGGGGGAGCGGTTGGTACACTGGATAAACTCTACGGTCATCCAGTTCCGCATTTCACTACCTGGCCACACGGGAGCTCGACCACAGCAACACAGCCGAATCTTCCTGCTGTGACTCCTGCTGTGACTGCCGCTGTGACTCCTGCTGTGACTCCCGCTGTGACTCCTGCTGTGACTCCCGCTGTGACTCCTGCTGTGACTCCCGCTGTGACTCCTGCTGTGGCTTCTGCTGTGGCTCCTGCCTGCTGTGACTCCCCTGCTGTGACTCCCGCTGTGACTCCTGCTGTGACTCCCGCTGTGACTCCCGCTGTGACTCCTGCTGTGACTCCTGCTGTGACTCCCGCTGTGACTCCTGCTGTGGCTCCTGCTGTGCTCATAAGACATCATCATTCACGATATTAAATTATTCTAAAAGTTATTGAAGGTCGACGGGGTTGTTGTGTAGTGAGCGCGGGAACAGGTGAGGTGATGACAGGTGAGGTGCTGATTGAGGAGGAGGTGAAGTTAATGACCCCGGCGGTGAGGTGTTCCGGGTCTGAGGTCATCGGGTTCTTCCGGAGTCAAAGAGAGGTCGGATTTGAAACCTTCGAACCTCCTTTAACTTCATGACCCTCTGAATCCCACCAAACACCATCCCGAATCCCAGAATCTTCAAACCCCTTAACTTACGAACCCTTACACAAAAAAAACCATAATTTTACATTTAACTACAGAATAAAACCCACCTTATCTTACATACTTAACGTGATTATAACAAGAACAGATATTGTGAGGTGTAACACGGTAAAGGTGTCAGTGTGTTGTATAGTTCGTTCACCTGAGGGAGAGGCGGGAGGGAGGAAGGAATTGAGTCTTCGGTGGCGTGGAGGGTGAGCGCCGAGGTCTGAAATATTCCTCGGTCTTCCCTCATGCCACAGGGAGGGAGGGAGGGAGGGAGGGATCTCATGAGTAGGGCAGCCAGTCTCCTTCGTATATCAACAGTATATACCTCGATAACAGAGAGAGATACAGTATTCTTCGTATATACACATATATCGTCTATACAGGATATATCCACTATAACAACTCCGGAGGTGGTTTACTAAAGGTTAAATGGTAAAAAAAAAATGGTCACAGCTTTCAAAATGGTATCTCCCGGTCTGTTATGCTCTCTCTCTCTCTCTCTCTCTCTCTCTCTCTCTCAACCTAAGGATCTTTAACCCTCTTTTGGCCGTAATGGCTCTCCATTAGCCAGCATCAACGGGCTGTGTCTGTTGCTGTGTTGGCGTCTGCTGTGTTCTGTTGCTGTCTGTTGTGTCTGCTTTGTCCACTGTTACCTGCTGTGTCTGGTGTGTCTGCTGTACCTGCTGTGTTGCTCTAGCTGCTGTGTCTGCTGTACCTTCTGTGTCCACTGTTACCTGCTGTGTTGCTCTACCCGCTGTGTCTGGTGTGTGTGTGTGCTGTACATGCTGTGTCTGCTGTACAAGGTCGTCGCCCCTCCATGAATCAGGGTAGACACTTCCGTGATGCCGGGTTAAGGAGGAACGTCTGCGGCCCTGATGACAAATTTATTGCTGGTCTGGCTGGCTCCATGTGTCTGTCTGTCTGTCTGTCTGTCTGTCTCTGTCTGTGTGTTGGTTATGTGTGTGTGTATTGGCGTATTTATGTGCGTTTGTATATTAGTCGTGTGTGTATGTGTGTGTGTGTGTGTGTGTGCATCTCCGGCATACACATCCTCAGTAATATTATTGTACATACACTTAACGATGGCGTGATAAAGACCGGTGACGTCACACACCAGCATATTCAACCCTTTGCCGTTCATTGTACAGGTCTAACTTATGACGACATCCTTGGTAGAAAACAATGACCTCATCAACCACATGACTTCATTCGAGAGATACTACCTCACCTTAGGTCATATTAGGTCATATATCTGTTTCTATTTATTCTATGATCTTGACCTTTAATATGATGACACCTAGAAAGCTAAAATATACCTAGAGGTCACCACCAGAGGTATGAGTAACGAGTATGAAAACCGTCACTCATACTGATCATGAGTTACAGACGCATATAAGTTGATCGAGAGAGCATTGACCACCTTACTCGAGCGGCCACAGGTGTGTATATGTGGTAATTAACGGTGTTCGAACTGTCGGCTTTAATTGATACTTTTCATCTACTATATTGTGCTATAAAAAGCTCAGTCAGTGCATCAGAAACAGTGTAGCGTTGTGAATATTTTTTGTGCTGTTGATAATTAATTAAGGCATTTGTGTCCCGTCGTATTGTAAGAGATGGATCAACCCACCGAGTTAAAGAGACGTGTGTGTGTGTGTGTGTGTGTGTGTGTGTGTGTGTGTATGTGTGTGTGTGTGTGTGTGTATTGAGGATATCTGGCCGGGCGAGGTTAGGTTAGGTTAGTCCTGGGTCTTGACGTGGTACATTGAAAGGCTCTCTCTGTGGTGTAAATTTTTCATGGATTTTTATCTCGACCTTCGACTGTTTAATCCTAATCCTAACCTAACCTACCCTAACCTAACCATATTGATATTTGACCTCCCTGACCTCAAAGACATAGCAACAGTGAAGTTATGCTGCCGACATACATATAGACGAAGAGAGAGAGAGAGAGAGAGAGAGAGAGAGAGAGCACTGACCGCCATACTCAAGCTGTCTGTTGATTGACTGTCTTTGTTTAAATTTGGAGGAACGAAAAGGAAATTTTAAGTTCCCGTTTATATACCTTGGTGAACGTGAGTGGGGTGGACATACCATCGTGAACGTGTGTGTGTGTACTGATGTTTACCTCTTCGTTATCTCACAGGAACCAAAACATTATAATGCTCAACAATGTACAGGTGACGGGATGGTTGTTAAGCCTCACTGACTGACTGACAGACAGACACAAACAGGTGTATTGTGCTAAACTGAGGTGCACACATTAAGGTGATTAAGGGACAGGTAAATGTAAGAAATACCTCAAGTGCTGACACGGGAAAATTTCGTACAAATTAATGATAAAGAGAGAGAGAAAGAGAGAAAGAGAGATAATGTGGTGAGGGAGTGAAGGAAGTGGGTCGTTGGGAGACTCACTCACTTGCTCACACGTGTTTGGAAGTGAACTAGCTCTTAAGTGAGATAGAGAGACACTCACTCACACAAGATGGTGCTGTGGACCCGAGTTAGCACGACAGATGCCCCACCTGCCTACACCACCTCCCTACAGGTGCAGTAGTTAATGTTGTTAGTTCTCTTTCCTCCTACCGCTTCCTCCTCCCTCTCTTCCTTCTCCCTCTCTTCCTTCTACTTCTTCTTCTTCTCCTTCTTCTCCTTCTCCTCCTCCTCCTCCTCGTTTCTCACATGTGCTTCAAATATATAATTCTTACAATTCTTCCTCCTCCTCGTGTTCTTTTTTTTCTATGTGTTTTCTTTCGTGTTTTTATTTTTGTTCTTGGCTTTTACTTCTGTTCTATTCCTTTGTTTATCTGTTATTGGTCTAACATTCCATTTATTTATTATACAGGTTCATATGTTTCTGTTCTCTCTCTCTCTCTCTCTCTCTCTCTCTCTCTCTCTCTCTCTCTCTCTCTCTCTCTCTCTCTCTCTCAAACATGTGTCTAATATGTTCATTGTGATGTTGATTATAATATATTTCTATAATAATGTGTCATTCTTTGATAATAATAATAATAATAATAATTAACAATAATAATAACAAAAATAATAATAGTAATAATAATATGGATACAGGGTTTGGATGACGGCACACACACACACACACACACACACACACACACACACACACACACACACACACACACACACACACGTACGTCATTCTTGGTCAACACAATGTGAATAATAATATCTAATTATGCTTTAATTCTTTTCCTACAGTGAGTGAAGTGAAGACTGAAAATGTGTTACAAATAATTAATACAAGACTGTTATTGTGCCTTTATTGTTATTATTATTATTATTATCATCTAGCAACTGTAAGAGCTTTTGTGTGTGTGTGTGTGTGTGTGTGTGTGTGTGTGTGTGTGTGTGTGTGTGTAGTACATACTTCACCTGAAACTCCTGTAAACATGTACAGGTAATTTACATATACTTTCCTGTAATAAAACTTAACTCCTACTTTGATATTTTTTCACCGATTCGCATGACCAAAAGTTGTGGTTAAGATCTTAGTGGAAATATTCATGACATAACTGAGGTGAATATTTTCAGTGGCTTTGAGTGGAGGCTTTTAGATGGAGTCGTTTATATGTCTTGAACGGCTTATTGTGAGGGAGATCGATGCATACTGATTAGCCAGTCTGTAACCTGATTGGAAGGAAGGTTTATAAACGATTGGATTTTTTTGTGAAACTCAGATTATGTATGATTGGTTAAATACTCTGATTAGATATTTTACATAATTAGTAATATTTATTCTTGTGATCCTCAGTGGAATAATGGACTTTGTTTGGTTGCAATATTCAACAGGGCGGATCTGATCGTCATCTTGGATTTTGAACAGCGAATATCTAGTTAAAGGGATTTCAGCTGAACTTTGAATGCCCAGAGAGTAGATTATCCATGATGCCTCCAACGGGGTTACTCAGGAGTGTCCATTCTAAACAACTTGGGGTCATTGTTGTTTACTCACTGTTTGACTAGTGTTTGGCGGAGTCGAAAATATAACACGTCATTGTTTACTTGGTTACTTCCTCACTCTTGTTGTTGTTTTTGTATCTTGTTTTCATTTATTATTATTATTATTATTATTATTATTATTATTTTTTTTGGTAGAGGATAATGGATGTGGCATTTGACTTGAATGTGTGTGTGTGTGTGTGTGTGTGTGTGTGTGTGTGTGTGTGTGTGTGTGTGTATGTCGGGTGGGGCGGGGGTTGGAGTGAAGTTGTGACAGACAGACGGGATAAAAAACAAAAAAATAATAACAATAGTTGTGTCCGTGTTCATTGGTGTGTGGAAGGTGCTGCCATTACCGCCATTGTCTCTATGTCTGTTACCGCTGTACACTTTTCATCACTACTGTTTTTTACAATTATTTTTTTTATATATTATTTTGCTGTTGTACTTTTTTATTTTGTTTTGTTAACTTGTTATTGTTTTTTTTACATATTTTTACATTTTTTTTACACTTTTTTTACTTAATTTAACGTGATTTAATTCCTTCTTTACTTTTTTATTGTCATTTCCACTATTCTAAGCCATTTTACATGTTTCTTATATTCATTCATCTATTTTAATATTATTTACAACTCTACTCCATTATTTTACACTTGCGAACTATTTTTTTTACATACATTTTCTCCTTATTTATCATCTTCCATTACGAGATTCTACGACATTTCATCACGTTTTTATGTTTTCCCATTCTTAAAAGTTCCTACGTTACATTAAACCATTTTCTTAGGCTAATACAGCACCAAAATAAAGGTTAAAATGATACCGAGACACGAACGTAAACACGACTCGTTCTTATATGGCGAATCCGGATCTGGATTTTAGTGTTTTTCTTCGGAGATTTTGTTTTGTTTTTGTCCAGTGACGTCATTAAGGGGTGTGAGAAGGGGAGTGTGTGTTTGTTTTTATATTTTAGGGGGAACTAAGGGGTCAAAGGGGAGGGGAGAGGGGAGGGTTATGTATACAAAGAATACTCCTCAAGTGACTATAATGAGAAGGGGAGAGAGAGAGTGTGAGGGACGAGAGGGACGAGAGAGAATCTATTAAAATTCCTCCTCTTGATGACGTCACTATGTTAATAGAGAGGAGTGAGAATGCCTTTCAGATTTCCCTCAGATGGTCACCAACAATAGAAGGGGGTGGAGAGGGCTGCTGACACCCCCCCTTCTCTATCTCTCAGGGCTGAAGGGTGGTGACCTCATGACTGTGGACGTCGATAATGGTGACTGGTATTGACCAAGATGGCGGCTGTTGTTGTTTCGCTCCAACACCTCCTTCCCTCACCCTCCCTCCTCCCTCCCTCCTCCTTCCTCCTTCCACCTCTCTCTCTCTCCTACTCTTCTTCTCTCTCCCTCTCTCACTTTTCTGTCACCCGGTGTCTCTCTCCTCCCTCCCTCCCTTCCCTCCTCTCTCCTCTCCCTCCCCCTCCCTCCCTCCCTCCTCCTTCCTTCTCCTCTTCAGAAAAATCATCCTCTTGTTTTCCTGAAAGTTTCATTTCTTCTTTAAACAATTCCCCCATTTTCTAAGATGTCCTCCTCTTGAAACTGCTTCGCCTCCTCTTCGTAAATAAATTCATCCTTCTAACGTCAAATGTTCTTAAAAAAATGCTCATTCTCTTTTTAAAAATGCTCCTCTTTGCCTCTGTTATATAAGTGATATTCTTGCTCAAAAATGCTCCTTTGTTTGGTAACTTTTTCTTTTCGTCTTATAAAATGTTCCTTTTCTTCAACACAATACCATTTTCTAAGATGTCCTCCTCTTGAAACTGCTTCGCCTCCTCTTCGTAAATAAATTCATCCTTCTAACGTCAAATGTTCTTAAAAAAATGCTCATTCTCTTTTTAAAAATGCTCCTCTTTGCCTCTGTTATATAAGTGATATTCTTGCTCAAAAATGCTCCTTTGTTTGGTAACTTTTTCTTTTCGTCTTATAAAATGTTCCTTTTCTTCAACAGTATACTGTAAGAGAACTTGCTGAAAAATCTCTCTAGAAAAGCATTTTTTTTTAAATTAATATCGTCGAAAGTAGGTGTGAGGGGGCAGGGAAGACCTGCCTCTGTTATTAAGTCTCTCTCTCTCTCTCTCTCTCTCTCTCTCTCTCTCTCTCTCTCTCTCTCTCTCTCTCTCTTCCTCTCTCTTTCTCTCTCTCTCTCTCCTCTCTCTCTCTCTCTCTCTCTCTCTCTCTCTCTCTCTCTCTCTCTCTCTCTCTCTCTCTCTCCCTCTCTCTCTGCTAGGCTGTGTTAAGAAAAGGTTAAATTTGATATTAATAGTTTGGGTTAAGGTTTGGTTAGGTTAGGTTCATTAACTTTTTCGTGTTGCTGGGTGTATTTAGGGCCATATATCTTCCCTCTCACTCCCTCTCTCACCCTCTCCCACTCTCAACCCCTCTCTCCTCTCAGCATTTTCCTCTCCCACTTCATATCCTCTCATCTCTTATCATCCTCCCATCCATCGTTCATACCCTCTCCCCTTCCATCCTCTCCCATTTTCAACATATTTCCCTCTCACTCTTTCTCCCTCTCAATCCCACTCTTCTCTCCCCATATGTTCTTCTTCCTTACCTTTCTTCTCCCGCTGTCACCATTTCCTCCCCCCCTTCCCCTCCCCTTTCTCTCTCTCCCTTATCACCATTCCACTTCCTCTCACTCCCTATCTCCTCCTTCACATTTTATAAAGCAATAATTTTTTTCCTCGTGGTTATTTCATCTTCATTTTCAAAGAGACTTACATCTGACTGTCCTCTCTGGGTCCAGCTTTGATCTCCTGGGGCCAGAATTCTTCCTCCAGTTACAAAGACTTGACTCTCAGGTGACTGGGTGTGGTGGTGACCTGACTGGTGTTGTGGTGTGGTGGTGACCGGTGGTATAGAACGTTTACTGCGTGGGTCGTTTCCCTATAATGAAGGTCGATCCAGGGAATAGCCCCCACGATCACCACACAACACGTTCCCTGGTACCACTCAGCCCCCAGACGTGTGCAATAGACCCCAAGTCACCCCGTGTTCTCAGTCACTTTTGGTCGTAAAGGAGTCCCAGCCCCACTGAAGCTAATCGTCC
The DNA here is from genome assembly GCF_018991925.1 of Homarus americanus. Taxonomy (NCBI): domain Eukaryota; kingdom Metazoa; phylum Arthropoda; class Malacostraca; order Decapoda; family Nephropidae; genus Homarus; species Homarus americanus. The sequence goes on from NW_024711406.1 coordinate 114,863, forward strand.
GGACTCAAGTAGCTAAAAGTGCCATTCAGAGTCATTTCTGCGTAGTCGGCTGGTTTAACATTTGAACTTGACCTTGGCATCATAAAAGGAGATACTCGTGTTAAATATAAACATCCTAGCCCTTCAGGTACTTCCCGAAGAGTACAGAAATATACACAGGTAGATGGACACACACACACACACAAACTGCGTATAACAATCAGCAGATGAAGATATAGAGAGCCATAGACTTGAAGACGCATGGCTGGATCCTGTATGGCTGATCGTAAAGACAATAAAGTGTATTTGGAAGATCCTATTAATTACCGACTCCAACGGGGACGAGTGAGTGAGGCGGGCAGTGTCAAACTCACTCACCATGTATGCCTACACCTTAACTCAAGACAGGAGAGGGTTGGGTGACCTGTCTCTAGTATATTGCAGCTAGACGGTGAGGCTGTCATGCAGGGGGGGGGTTGTCAGGGAGAACATAAGCCGCTGGCAACTGTGGGTTAGGCCGATGCAGGTTGTTTCTGGGTCGTAGTCTCGAGTAAGCTGATGATAGATCTTTTAAATACATATCTTCCTTGTCTCAGTCTGCCACTTTAGTTTATGAAGTTTGTATAATGACGTGACCGACTCGAGGAACGAACATTCGGTCTCGCAACCTCTTCGACTCCTATTGAGTGAGTCTTGAGTACTTGTATCATCATCACCCTCGACTGTCAGTAACTCGACTACTGCCACAGATGCCAGATACCTTTCCGCCGTACAACACACCCACGACTGACAGGGATGGAGCAGCTTCATCGATTTTGTGGGTCAGCAGCCCAGCAGCTCCCGACCACCAGCAGAGGCCAGTCACCTGCTAAGGGGATCTGCCTCACACAGCTCCTCATTTACTCTGGCAGTGAGTTGTGGCCCATCAGGTTGAGTCATTAGAGGACGACCGTCACCTGTCCACGGAGGACCACATTGTTTTGTTGATATTAATCGAAGCTCGTTCAGGCATGACGGACACGACCAAGTTCATTTGCCGCAAAATGAATTTCCTCAACGTCTCCAGCAGCATTTGTCATCATATTCATCTCTTTGTTGCCTCTAAAATGGCTATACTCGTCTTGCCAGCTCCCTGCACCGCTTCACTGTGCCCGCCAGCCAGACAGCGCAGCTCTCCTCATTGAGCTCGTAGCCATAAATTCAATGCACCTTTCAGCTCTTCCTAAAGCTTTTCATTTGAAGGCAACCATAATTCTTTCGAGGCTTTGGCAGAGCGGAGAACGTCACACCAATATTATACCCGGTTGCTGTATTCTGTCGACAACCGCCTCTTCCTTAAGTCTTTGACGTAGGATCTTAGTTACACCAAGAGATTCAATTTTTGGGTGTTACGCTTGAGGGCAGCAACAAGGAACTTACACAGTATATCATGACAACGGTATTAAGTATATATCTTAAGACCGAGCAGCACTGTAGGAACCTCCAGTGAGGACTTACCGGCGTGTTATCGATCATCACCGCGCATCTGGCACTACACCAACAGATAAATCCTCCTGTACACATCTCATTGCTGGAGCCTTTGTAAGATCCAGCCAGTCATTCTACGGTGCTAAACCTTCGTGAAAGACAAATAAAAAAAAAAAACATTATTATCCCCAGTGTTTGAAGAGCATCACTAGCCCATTAGACTCGTCGTAACCAAAATATTTCAGTACCTATGATAACCCTTGAGGTCTGCAGCGTAAGACGGAGAAACGCTGACCAAACACATTGACAAAGTTAGGTGAGATTATTATCCTCCTCTCGAGAGTGTTTCATCCCAGCTGGAGGTACCACAAGAGAGATGAAGTTATGAGGGTCCGTGGCAGTGTGTGGTCATAGTTAGGTCTCACCTCAGCGGACCACGGTGAGAGGTACAGGTAGGTCGGGGACTGTTGTAATGACGCTCAAGCCAACTCAGTTTAACTTAATCCAACCCACCCCCCCCTACCTTAACCTAACCCAGCCCAACTCCACCCTACTACACCCCAAACCCAACAAGTTATATTGAGTATCTACATAGCAATATACTGTAGCTAGACAGATACAAGCGGCCCTAACCACCTCTACAAGCGGCCCTGACCACCTCTACAACAGACGTCGACGCGAGTAATTGAAAAAGTGAACCGGGAATAAATGCTTTAGCTGCCAATATTTTTTTGGGTGCGTTTTGATCAAGTTTAATTTTGAATATGTTTGGTATTTACTGTGGGAAGAGCTGGTGTGTTTCTTGACTAGGAATTCTGTTAAAGAAAAAGAATATTACAGTAACCTAACCTGACCTGACCTGTCTGATGTTGTTCCCTCCACACCTGTCTGTTGTTGTTCCCTCCACACCTGTCTGTTGTTGTTCCCTCCACACCTGTCTGTTGTTGTTCCCTCCACACCTGTCTGATGTTCCCTCCACATCTGTCTGTTGTTGTTCCCTCCACACCTGTCTGTTGTTGTTCCCTCCACACCTGTCTGTTGTTGTTCCCTCCACACCTGTCTGATGTTCCCTCCACATCTGTCTGTTGTTGTTCCCTCCACACCTGTATGTAAATAGATATTCTTCTCAGCACATTTAGTCATACACAAGCATTACTAAACACATCACCTTCGTCTCTGGTTAATACTCAACACTTCTCTATGTGTTGACACGTACAGTACACGTCATTTAGTCTGGCCACAATTTGGGTTGGATGGCCAAGTGTCCAAAGAAAACCACAGCGGTTGGAGGGTAAACTTGCCTATTGTGGCGAGTGCGATCCATTCTCTCAAGTTCTATTCGACGCCAAGTTATTCTCAGCAAGTTGTGTGTGTGTGTGTGTGTCAGACTTATATTTTTATCTCCTTCATTCTCTATCTCTCATTCTTTCATTCTCTTTCTCACTAGAACTTACTAAGAATAGAATTGTCTATCATTCCAGTTATATTATTGAGACCGACAGAGGCAGTTGAGTGGTGGAGGTAGGTGGGGGTGTGTGTACCTGCCTTCATGATTCACCAGGCAAATGTATTTACAGGTTCACATGAGAACACCTCCTCCTCCTCCACCATTGAACCTACTCCGTGGTATTTTTTTTTGCTCTCTCTCCTGGTGTGCCGTCACTCACAAAGGGGTCATGACATTTACTTAACGAACACACAGCCAGAGTTATATTAAAGGCAAGATGCTGGATGGCCTCTGACGCACTACCATGTTTATTTTGTTCATTATGGATATGATTTTGACCTTTGCTCCTTCTCCCTTCACCTCTCTCTCCCTCTCTCCCTCCCCCCACCTCTCATCCTCCATTATCCCTCTCTGTCCTTCCTTCTCTTCTTCTTCCATTTCCTCTTTATCCTATCCTCTTTCACCCTCCTCCTTCCTTCTACCCTCTCTCTTTCTCACCTTTTCTTCTCCTTTCTCTCCCTCTTTTCCTTTCTCCCATTTTTTCTCCCCTATATCTCCCTTCTTCTCCCCTACTCTCTCTCTCTCTCTCCCTTCTTTTCCTCCACTCTCTCTCTCTCTGTCTCTCCCTTCTTTTCCTCCCCTTTCCCCTTCTATCCTTCTTTCTTCTATCTCTCTCTCCCTCCCTCCTTCTCTACTCCCTCTCTCCTCACCACCACCACCACACGTCTTTCTTAACAAAACAAAGGTCACGTTTTAGGGTCAGTTAAACGAAAGTCTTGTTACACCGTCAGTAGTACAGATAAGGTGACTCACTCGTTTGTCTGAAGAAAGCAATGTCATCGGTGTGTGGGGCCATGTGAAGCTAACCTAACCTAACCAAGCCTCGATACACAGCACTGTACTCGATTGCCTTCCCTCCCTCAACTGAACGCAAGTACCCATTGACAGCTTTAATCACATCAATTTGCATTTATTATTTTTATTTATCTCGAGAATGTGGGAAGGGGAGGAGAAGTGAAGAGATGGGAAGGGAGGAGAAAATTGATAAGAGGAAGGGGAGAGGATGATGATTGCTTGGGAATAAGGTGATAACTAGTATAACAGAAGGAAGGAATAATGTGTGGTGAAGGAATTGTGTGTGTGAGTTGTGTATAGTGAAAGTATAGTGTGTACAGTGAGGGAATAGTGTGTGATGATGATGATGATGATCAGACCAGGTAGTGAAGATGGTAGTAACACACGACTGAACCTGAGCCATTGACCTTTTGACCTGACCTAACTGACCGCTATTATAAACTGCGGCTCACAAGTTTACATGACACTCGCTGCCAACTCGTGAAAAGGCGGAGTGTCTGTGAACGGAAATTAAATTATATTCCTCACTAGAGTTACCTGAGAGTGACCGCCAAAGTTCTGTGTTTTTTAGGGGTTAGATTTGGTTTGGTTAGGTTAGATTAGATTAGATTAGAATTGGTTAAAGTTAGGTTTGGTAAGGGTCCATTAAGACGGGCCTAATAGGATAGGGGCCCATTTGACCTACGTGTTCGATGTTATTGACTCGAGGAAAAACGAGTGTGTCCATTAACTGACTGTATGCATCGGTAGGGCGGGCTGTGAGTCAGTCAGTCAGGAGTGGCATTCATAGAACTGTCTGACGCAGCTTAGGGCCAGCGTGGTGGTTCCTGTGAAATGGTGCTTGAGAGAGAGAGAGAGAGAGAGAGAGAGAGAGAGAGAGATTATCGTAGGTTAGATTAGGTTAAGTTAAATTAGTTTAGACTAGGTTAGGCTAGACTAGGTTAGGTTAGGTTAAGTTAGGTTTGGTTAGGTTAGGTTTGGTTAGGTTATGGTGTGAGTAGAGGTGATGGAGACATAAGGACTGAGGAACCATTTCACCTAGAACAGACCTTGCTACAGGCGGCCACCTTTAAAAAAACAATAATAAATAAAAACACCCAAACACGGGCCTCTGTTTTAATGACTCTCCTGTTAAACACTACTGGAAACCCTTTAGCCTGAAACACCAACTTAATGGAATTGGATCGTCCTGTTTCCCTAGTGATTTGTGGTTGAAAGAACTTCCCGATAGCAGGACGTGATTTATGCGTGATCTAGTGATTGATACACCCCTGGAAAGATGTTTCTATAAATAAATAAATAAATAAATAAATAAATAAATAAATAGATAGATAAAATTGTATAACGTTGGTGAATTTAACTTGACAGAGGGAGGTGTTATTTTCACTTGTTAAGGAATATTGAGTAAGGTGGTGAGGATAACACTCTTCCTGTTGTGTTTAATGTAGACACGGTGGAAATAATACCGTGTTTTGGTCCTGTGCAGTGTGTTTGGAGTTTCATGGTGGTGTTTTGCTACTACTACTACTACTACTACTACTCCTACTACTACTTCTACTATTACTACTACTACCGCACCACAGGACCACCACTACCACCACACAACGACCACACCATTACCACACCATTCCTCCTACATTACACCACCAAAACGCCAACACTATCACCATCACACGACCAACATATCACCATGCCCATGATCAAGCTGTCACGTATCAGGGATTAAACTCAAAGAATTGTCCACAGAAAATGGTTAGGTGTTTTTCGAGCCGCGACCGCTACCCCTGACCGTCCCCCCTGACCGTCCCCCCTTCCCTTCCCCCCTTCCCTTTCCCCCTCACCATCCCCTCACCTTCCCCTCTTCCCCTGGCTCTGTTCTCTACTGCATTGTACTGAGACAGGCGAGATGGTGGTGATGGTGGTGTGGTGATGGTGGTGTTGTGATGGTGGTGGAGACATTGGTGTTGATGGTGTTGAAGGTGATGGTAGTGGTGGAGTCTCTTCAACACACACACACACACCAGCCTTATTACACTATAGCTGGCCATCCTCTACACAGGTTTGCCAACGTGACGTAGTTATGTGTTTCAGTATAGGAAACTCAGTCCATCCTTACTGACGTCTACCGCTTTGAGTTTTCTTACCTGCGTTAGTTAGCTCTATGAATGTCAGAGTTACTCGCCTCACTGACGCAGCTAATAGTTAGGTTGTTCCTCTATGTATACCAGAATGTGATATATGATGTTGTTTTACATTACTCTTGTATAATGAATCATTTTTCCTTAGTCATTATTTACGCCGCCTAACTCTATAAATGCCTTTTCTGACTGACTGACTGACTGGCTGACTGACTGACTGACTAGTGTATAATAAAAAATAACTATACTTACCTGTACAATAGCGGGTGTAAGTTATAAAGTTATTTAAACTGTCATATGCATAGTACTACATTGTTCTATGTGTGTACCTGTATACCTGTGTACCTGTCTACCTGTCTACCTGTCTACCTGTGTACCTGTAACTGACGATTGTTTTCTATCCTCAGGTATGTTGTGATGACGTCAGCTGGTGCCGGTGGTCGACACACTCTGTTTAGTACCAATAATGGTTGACACAGTTAAGTGTTTAAGTAATTTATATCAGGTGTATAAAATATATTAACACACACACACACACACACACACACACACACACACACACACACACACACACACACACACACACACACACACACACACACACCACACACACACACACACACACACACACACACACACACACACACACACACACACACACACACACACACACACACACACACACACACACACCTCCTCAGCATCATGTATATGGCCCATGCAACTAAAAATCTCATTTATTTTAAAGACACTTTCTCTCTCCCATGAACCATCCTCGACTCTTTGGGCTCGTGTCTACCCCCTTAGGTACATCCCTCTCAGGCTTGGGAAATTCTTCATATACGAATTGTTCAGATTTTCCTGGGCTGCAAGAGGTGGCGCTGAGACTCTGGCCTGATACCGAAAGTGATACCATTGCCAGAGGTTCTTACAGCCTCAGACACACGCCGTCACAGAGCTACAGGAAAAATCTTACACCGAGGAGTTTTAAAAATTCGTTTCTTTAAGGTGTGTGTGTGTGTGTGTGTGTGTGTGTGTGTGTGTGTGTGTGTGTGTGTGTGTGTGTGTGTGTGTAAAGAGATGACACTCACCTGCCTCTTGTCCCAGCTGACCTGTTTAAAGTGAGCATCAGTGATAGAGGTGGTGTGGTGTGGTGTGGCGTGGTGTGGTGGTGTGGTGTGGGCGTCATGACGGCCAGCTGAGGAAGAAGAAAAACTGTAGACGAATGAGGGAAAACGATGAAGAGTTGAGAATGGAAAGAAAATTCACAAAAGGAGATAAAACTGAGATTATTTTTTGCCGGAGAAAATATAACAGATATATAAAGTTATTAACTTATTTATGGGAGCCACTGAGCGAGTGTTGCCGACTGTGTGTACAACAGGAAGGTATAAAGGGTGGCGCACGTGCATGAGAGGAACACAGTCGAGTGTTGTTGTGTCGAGAATTAAAGGGGTCATGTTGTCTGCAACCCGGACCTGGCCAGCAGCAACAGCAGCTCTCAGGGGACATGACTTCGCTCACTTCTCTAACAAGACTTGACTCTCTTGGGCCCCTGTTGTCTGCGCCCCGGCCTGGCCAGCTGCAGCGCCCCTCGGAGGACGCTCATCCTCCTAAGTTCAACATCAATATGACTTCGCTCACGTCTAATTGGTTTGTTGAGGAGACGAGACGAGCATAAGTACAGGAAACAATAGGAACTCTGAATGGGTATTAGGAGTTGTCGTGGCGAGGGTTTTCATTGGTGAGATGGGAATCTGTTTAATGATTGGGTGGTTGGTTGATGAGGCCATGGGGGGAGGGGGGGGGGACAGCATGCTTACTTTCCGCGTCCTGATTGGTGGGTTGGAGTTGTTGGTCCGTCGTGAGTGGAGGAGAGTCTTTGCCTCTCTCATTATGTGCTGGAAGTGTCTGGCTGTTGACAGAGAAATCAAGTCCTCAGCGTCCCCAAATTCCTGACTGTGAGGGGGGCACACCTGCAGCCTCTACCTGTCTATTAACATTGTAAGTCGCCCGGCGTTATTCGAGAACTAACAGAGCTAAAACGTTCACAATTGGTAGATAAATTCACCATAACGACCCTCCCTAAAAGCCGCCATGTTTTTAGGGCGAAAAGGCTAGTGGTCTGGATAATAGTTGTGCAAAAACTCCGCCTCCCGTGTGTGAGTTGGCGTGACCTGTCAAGTGCAGCAGAGTTGTTTATCAAGAACTGATCTAACCTAAAGAGATTTTATATTATGGTTAGGGATTAAGAGTAAGCGAGTCCTGGGAATCCTTCACTTATTATTACAGTCGAAATTATGTACAATAACTCAAAAAACTATCTGTACTTGGGGTGATCAATGAATTTCAGAATGAACACTGTGACTCCTGTTGTCTCGGTAGGGTTGTCAAAATCTTTCGTCTGTTGTCATATTTTTTCAACACAATTTTATATAGATAGTTTTTTAAGTGACTGTAACACTTTAAACTCGTGGACAGACTCACAGAACCTACATTTCCAGGTTCCTATCAACATGGTCCCTTGGATATAGCGTAGCCTAGTCCTCGAGATATTGACCGAGTCTTAAAAATACGAAGACGTTGTCGAGAAGCCACAGGCAGGGAGGATCCTAGGCTGGCATCGCACACATACGCTGTCAGAAAGTTGAGAGCCGATTCTTGTTGGGGAGGGAATGTGTGTGTGTTGGTGTGATGACACAAAGACGGCAGCGAAGAAGAACCTGGCCTCCACCTGACACATGTGACCTCTTGGCCTCCTTCCCTACCTCCCCTCCCTCCTTCTCTCTAATTCACTTGTTTGCCTCCCTCTTTCTCTCCTTACCTCCCTCTCCGTTTCTCTTTCCATCCCTCCCTCTCTTTCCACCCTTCCTCTTCCCTCCCGCCCTCCCTCATTCCTCCTCCACATACTTAAACCCTGGCCAAGAATTCAGGAGAATCTCAAGGGCGGATACAGGATTTTTGAAGGAAGGTCTGGGGGAAATTACCAAATCTCCCCCACCATATAGGGACTAATGAGTGTTTAGGGAACGTATTTACCACCAATATCTAGATCATTAAGGCGCCAGACAGGTGTTTTCATCAGGTGTTTTGTATTCCGTCTAGTCACTGTCAGAAAGATATGGTATTATTTTTAACATAGGACAGTACTCTTTTCCTTCGGCTATGTTGAACAGGACGCTGAATCCCTCCTTCTTTGGGCGTCATAGTGAAAGTTTGTTGACCTAACCTGACCTGACCTGACCTAACCTAACCTAACCTAACCTATTACTGAACTCAAGAGCTCATTCTATGCACTTGGCCGCCGTTGAGGAGAGTGATTAACTTAAGGCAGCGGTTCAGAGTTAATCCTGCAGCTGAACTGTGGTTGGTGGCGAGTGTAATGATCCTCTGTCATAATGGACCCCAGTCATAATGGGCCTTAGTCATAATGGACCCCAGTTAAGATGGACCCCAGTCATAATGGACCCGTCTTAATGGACCCCAATTATAATGGGCCCCAATCATAATGGACCCCAGTCATAATGGGCCCCAGTCTTAATGAACCCCAGTGGTAATGGACCCCATAATTAAGGGGCCGGATTGATTGGGGCCTTTCAGGTCATGGCCCACTTGAATTAGGCCCTAATGGTTTGGTTAGGTTATGTTTGCTGAAATTTGATGAGATTAGATTAGATTAGAGCCCAGGAGAACAAGAGCCTATGTACACATCACATACTCACGGGCACATCCCAAAGCTCACGAACACATCACTCACACGAACACATCCCAACAAACTCAGGAACACTTCTTAATTCCACGAACACATACCGACCTCACGAACACATCCCAACAAACTCAGGAACACTTCTTAATTCCACGAACACATACCGACCTCACGAGCACATCCCAGTCCCACGAACCAACACTAATCATAGGGATACATATAGATTGCACAAAATGGTTCTTCGTTTTGTACATCAATGACGGACTCTACGTGTTGGGAGTATTTCTACGAAGATTATCGACCTGGACGTTGGAGGGAGGGAGGGTGGGTGGGTGGGGGAAAGAGGGTGGGGGAGAGGGAGAGGGTGGTAGGGAGGGTGGGGGAGAGGGAGGGAGTAATATCCAGGACTTCCCACTTACCTCCCTCCCTCCCTTTCTCCCTCCCCTCCTTCCCTACTCACACCGTCACGCAAAGTTTCACCATCTTTCCTGTTAATGGAGTAACGTCTTGTTTCTTCTTTCACACGTAGAGAGAGAGAGAGAGAGAGAGAGAGAGAGAGAGAGAGAGAGAGAGAGAGAGAGAGAGAGCAGCATTACTAATGACCAGTGACCTTTGTTGACTCTATGGCAGGCCTTTCACGACCTATCTGGTACTGACTCGAGGTAGCTGGTGCTAGATAGGCCCCTCTAGTCCCATTGGGCCCCACCACTAGGCCTCACCACTACCCCTCCTGACGCCACCTAACCATAAGAGTCAGTAACATCAGTCCTAATGCGGTCTGGTCCTAATGGTTGGGTTAGTCTGTGTCTGTCTGTCTATCTATCTATCTATCTATCTATCTATCTATCTATCTATCTATCTATCTATCTATCTATCTATCTATTTATCTATTATCTATCTATCTTCACGTCTAGAGGAAGGACATGACACATGGGAGAATGATGCGCACATGAAGGAAGAGGAGTGTGTGTGTGTGTGTGTGTGTGTGTGTGTGTGTGTATGTATGTGATGTAGGAGGCGTGTGGGCGTGGTGTGATGAAGAAGGCGTGTGGGTGTGGTGTGATGAGTGAGGCGTGTGGGCGTGGGATGAGGCAGGAGGCGTGTGAGTGTCTAGACTTGGTGTCACGGGTTCCTGGAAGAGACAAGTCATCGAAAATAATCATCTTACTAACAGTGTGGGTGGTGAAACAGTCACCAGGCGTGTGTGGGTGGTGAAAAACAGTCACCAGGCGTGTGTGGGTGGTGAAACAGTCACCAGGCGTGTGTGGGTGGTGAAACAGTCACTAGGCGTGTGTGGGTGGTGAATAACACGCGCGCACACACACACACACCACAAAGTTTGAAGATAGTGAATGAAGTAGAAAAGGTCAAGGCTGTATAGTGTCCAAGTTAACGGGGGTAGCTAGATCTCATTCACCTTCTGGTTGATCGACGATGATGATGATGATGATGATGATGATGATGACGTAGACACATATACGCGCACCCACATATGCCCACGCGTGTATGGCCGTGTGCGTGTGTGTGTGTGTGTGTGTGTGTGTGTGTGTGTGTGTAGGGCAGTAATGGAGGGATATAGTGTAAGAAGGAAGGGATTTGGGGGAGACAGAAGGGAGGGCGTGGGGAGGGGTGGGTTAAGGGCGAGGGTGGAATAAGTCAAGTGAGAGAGGAGAGGGAGGGATGAAGTGGGGAAGAGAGGGAGGGATGTTGAGGGGAGAAGAGGATGGTAAGGTGAGTGGAGCGTATCCTGACCATCTCTTGACAGTTCCTGCCATCACACACACACACACACACGGGTCCATAGGTCGGCTGGCCAAATGTTTTTCATTCAGTATGCGTATGAATCAATAGCTATAGTCCAGGTTGCATGTGGGGAGCTCCTAGCGCCAGCCTGGGAGAGGGAGCCTCGCTGTAAAAGATTTCTCCCTCTACCTTCCCTGTCTTGAGTTGTGAGTGAGCTTAGGGCGCCCGCGGGATGATCTGGTTGGAAGATGAGTGATGTAGAAATATTTTTTTGATGTAGAGAATAATTAAATCTTTCTCAGTAAGGACAAAGAAAGAGTGATGGGAGAGCTGTATGAGAGAGAGAGCTGGGAGTGTGTGTGTGTGTGTGTGTGTGGTGTGTGTGTGGCGGCGAGTTGGCAACTGCTGGCAACTATGGGCCCCTCCCACCCGGCAGGCAGGCTGGCTGGCTGGCTGGCCGACCCACAACCACTACAGCGCGAGCAACCACTAGCACCACCTCTCTCCTCCTATACCACAGTCCTCCTCCACCACATATTTTTTGTATCGAAAAAGAGGAGCCACGCCCACCGCTTGAACCAGAAACAAAAATATATCATCCATAGCGTGCAGAGATGAGGAGATCCCGTAGGTGAAGTTAACGAGGGAAGGAGGGAAGGAGGAAAAAAATCATTACTAACTGAGAGCCTTAAAACGTGAACCAGAGAGTGACCCAGTGATGTGTTGTGATGTGTTGTGAAGACCATTATTGTTCCCTTGACCTCAACACTTCAACCTGCTGTACCGGAGGAAAATAATACATTGTGTTGAGTGTTGTAGTGTTAATGTGTGTGTGTGTGTGACCCTGACAGTGTGTTGATAACTGGTGGCGGTGTATCAGTGCCATCTAGTGGGTGGTTTCAGTGTCGTGTTGAGGTGAAACTGTGTTGGCGTGTGCCATAAACACAACTAGTGGCGGCCAGCCAGTTGTAAGGCTCAGCCACCACTGACAGTTGGCTGATGCGGCTAACCTAAACTAACCTGATTTTAGTTAACCAGAACTTTAATCTAACTAACGCAATCCTATTCTAAGTTAATTTGTCTAACTTAATTAAACCTAACCTTGTGTAAACCTACCCTATAACTACCCAGTTTAATCAATTTAAACGTAGCTTGATCTCACCTAACCTAGCCTAACCTAACCTAACCTCACCTCACCTCATGTTGTCGTGTAGCGGTCGGTTATTCACTGTCTGGGTACACTTGTGGTATCATAAGTTTCTGTCGTGGATGAGTAAGTAGTGTACGCTCGCACACACACACACACACACACACACACACAAACATACACACACACACACACACACATACACACACACACACACACACACACACACACACACACACATACTTTAAAATATGTACACATACGCACGCAACTAACATATTTCCAATACAACGTGACACATCTACAGTATATATATGGAGTAGAGTGAGTCATGTGTATACTAAGAAACGTGAAACTTGTATATGAAGCAACGTGACACATATATACATGGAAGAGCGTGACACGTGTACAAGATATATAACACGTGATCTTCAAGTTACTCGACACGTGTACTGGGAGCAATATGATACAGGTATACATATAAAGCTTGCCACGTGTGTCAAGAAGAGTGAAACGTGTGCATGAGGCAACTTGACAAGTGTACGCGAAGCAACGTGACACATACAGTATGAGATGGAGCACCGTATGTCGAGTACCTGGAGCAACGTATATATTTGACAAAACATTGACACGTGTACCTTACCCTCTGTACCGTATACATTGTCCTCTGTACCGTGTATCTTGATTACCTTATCCTAGTAACCATATATATATATATATATATATATAACAGTGCATCGTATGATAATTCATAAATACCAACTCATTGTTCCCTGTACCGTCACCCCTGTACCGTCACCTCTGTACCGTCCCCCTGTACCGTCACCCTGTACCGTCGCCCTGTACCGTCACCCCTGTACCGTCACCCTGTACCGTCACCCCTGTACCGTCACCCTGTACCGTCACCCTGTACCGTCCCCTGTACCGTCGCCCTGTACCGTCGCCCTGTACCGTCACCCCCTCACCCATCACCCCTGTACCGTCACCCCTGTACCGTCACCCCTGTACCGTCGCCCCTGTACCGTCACCCCTGTACCGTCACCCCTGTGCCGTCACCCTGTACCGTCACCCCTGTACCATCACCTGTACCGTCACCTGTGCCGTCACCCCTGTACCGTCACCCCTGTACCGTCACCCTGTACCGTCACCATTGTACCGTAACCCCTGTACCGTCACCCTGTACCGTCGCCCCTGTACCGTCACCCCTGTACCGTCACCCTGTACCGTCACCCCTGTACCGTCGCCCCTGTACCGTCACCCTGTACCGTCACCCTGTACCGTCACCCCTGTACCGTCGCCCCTGTACCGTCGCCCCTGTACCGTCACCCCTGTACCGTCACCCCTGTACCGTCGCCCTGTACCGTCGCCCCTGTACCGTCGCCCCTGTACCGTCGCCCTGTACCGTCACCCCTGTACCGTCCACCCTGTACCGTCACCCCTGTACCGTCACCTGTACCGTCACCCCTGTACCGTAACCCTGTACCGTCACCCCTGTACCGTCACCCCTGTACCGTCACCCTGTACCGTCACCTGTACCGTAACCCCTGTACCGTCACCCTGTACCGTCGCCCCTGTACCGTAACCCTGTACCGTCAACCCTGTACCGTAACCCCTGTACCGTAACCCTGTACCGACGCCCCTGTACCGTAATCCTGTACCGTAACCCCTGTACCGTGACCCCTGTACCGTAACCCCTGTACCGTCACCCCTGTACCGTCGCCCTGTACCAATCCCCTGTCCGTAACCCCTGTACCATCTCCTATACCGTAACCCCTGTAGCGTCACCCTGTACCGTAACCCTGTACCGTAACCCCTGTACCGTCGCCCTGTACCGTAACCCCTGTACCGTAACCCTGTACCGTCACCCCTGCATCGTAGCCCCTGTACCGTAACCCTGTACCGTAACCCCTGTACCGTAACCCTGTACCGTAACCCTGTACCGTCACCCCCAGTGTAACCTCTGTACCGTCGCCCTGTACCGTCACCCCACCGTAACCTCTGTACCGTAACCCCTGTACCGTCACCCCTGTACCGTCACCCCTGTACCGTAACCCTGTACCGTCGCCCCTGTACCGTCACCCCTGTACCGTCACCCCTGTACCGTCACCCTGTACTGTAAACCCCTATACCGTAACCTACTGTAACCCTGTACCGTAACCCCTGTACTGTAACCCCTGTACCGTCACCCCCTGCATCGTGACCTTGTACCGTAACCCTGTACTGTAACCCTGTACCGTAACCTCTGTACTGTAACCCCGTACTGTCACCCTGTACCGTAACCTCTGTACCGTAACCCCTGTACCGTCACCCCTGTACCGTAACCCTGTACCGTCGCCCTGTACCGTCACCCTGTACTGTAACCTCTGTACCAACCCTGTACCGTCACCCCTGTACCGTAACCCTGTACCGTAACCCTGTACCGTACCCCTGTACCGTAACCTCTGTACTGTCGCCCCTGTACCGTCAAACCCTGTACCGTCACCCTACTGTCCCCTGTACCGTCACCCCTGTACCGTCAACTCTGTACCGTAACTTGTACCGTAACTGTACTGTCGCCCTGTACCGTCACCCCTGTACTGTAACCTCTGTATCAAACCCTACTGTCACCCCAGTCCGTCACCCTGTACCGTAACCCCTGTACTGTCACCCCTCTGTACTGTCACCCCTGTACTGTCATCACTCCCTGTACCGTCACCCCTGTACCGTCACCCCTGTACCGTAACCCCTGTACTGTCGCCCTGTACTGTCACTCCTGTAACGTAACCCCTGTACCGTAACCCCTGTACCGTCACCCTGTACCGTCACCTGTACTGTCACCCTGTACCGTCGCCCTGTACCGTAACCCCTGTACTGTCGCCCTGTACCGTCACCCCTGTACTGTAACCCGTGTACTGTAACCCTGTACCGTCACCCCTGTACCGTCGCCTGTACTGTCGCCCCTGTACCGTCACCCTGTACCGTAACCCCGTCTGTAACCCCAGTCTCGTCGCCCCTGTACCGTCGCCCTGTACCGTCACCCCGACCGTAACCCCTGTACCGTAACCCTGTACCGTCAACCCCTGTACCGTCACCCCTGTACCGTCACCCCACTGTCGCCCTGTACCAACCCTGTACTGTAACCCCTGTACTGTAACCCCTGTACCGTCGCCCCTGTACCGTAACCCCTGACTGTAACCCTGTACTGTCACCCTGTACCGTCGCCCTGTACCGTAACCCTGTACTGTAACCCTGTACCGTAACCCCCACTGTAACCCCTGTACTGTCGCCCTGTACCGTCATCCCCCTGTACCGTCGACCCTGTACCGTCACCCCTGTACCGTCGCCCCTGTACCGTCACCCCTGTACCGTCGCCCTGTACCGTAACCCTGTACCGTAACCCTGTACTCGTAACCCCTTGTACCGTAACACCTGTACCGTAACCCCTGTACCGTCACCCCTTTACTGTCACCCCTACTGTCGCCCCTGTACCGTAACCCTGTACTGTAACCCTGTAACAACCCCCTGACCAACCCTGTACCGTAACCCCTGTACTGTCACCCTGTACTGTCGCCCTGTACTGTCAATCCCTACTGTCGCCCTGTACCGTCGCCCCTGTTCCGTCACCCCTGTACCGTCGCCCCTGTACCGTAACCCCTGTACCGTAACCCCTGTACTGTAACCCCTGTACCAACCCCACTGTAACCCTGTACTGTCACCCCTGTACCGTAACCCCTGTACTGTAACCCCTGCACGTCGCCCTGTACTGTCGCCCTGTACCGTAACCCCTGTACTGTCGCCCTGTACCGTAACCCCTGTACCGTAACCCCTGCACTGTCGCCCCTGTACCGTCGCCCCTGTAACTACCCCTGCACCGTCGCCCTGTACTGTAACCCCTGTACTGTCGCCCTGTACCGTCACCCCTGTACCGTCGCCTGTACCGTAACCCCTGTACTGTAACCCCTGTACTGTCACCCCTGTACTGTCGCCCCTGTACTGTCGCCCTGTACCGTAACCCCTGTACTGTCAACCCCTGTACCGTCACCCCTGTACTGTAACCCTGTACCGTAACCCTTGTACAGTAACTCTGTACTGTAACCCCTGCACTGCACCCCGATCGACCCTGTACAGACCCTGTACTGTGACCCCTGCACTGTGACCCCTGCACTGTGACCCCTGACCTGACACCTGCACTGTGACCCTGTACCGTCACCCTGCACCGTGACCCCTGTACCAGACCTGTCAATCCTGTACAAACCCCTGCACCGCCCCTGTACCAACTTGCACTGACCTCTGTACTGACCTGTACCATTCTGTGTACCGTGACCCTGTACCGTGACCTCTGTACCATTACTTGTGTACCGTGACCCCTGTACCATTACTTGTGTACCGTGACCTCTGTACCGTGACCTCTGTACCATTACTTGTGTACCGTGACCTCTGTACCATTACTTGTGTACCGTAACCTCCGTACCGTGACTCCTGTACCGTGACCTCCGTACCTACACACCACCTACATTCACCAAAACCGCATATAATACCACCTACAACTTCCTACACTCACACCCACCTATACTAACCTACGCAAATTTATACTCCACCTAAACTAATCTACACTTCACCTACACCACTTAAACCACACCTACACCCACCTACACCCACCTACACCCACCTACACCCACCTACACTCTTGAATGGACCTCTCACTATTGTTGTCTTTTTTTTTAGCATTACGGACGCCAGAAAACCCGTACCAGACTTTTGTTTTAGGTTAATATGAACCTTTTGTTTACTTCCGTGTTCTGTTACCCTGTGTGAGAGAGAGAGAAGAGAGAGAGAGAGAGAGAGAGAGAGAGAGAGAGAGTATTTAATATTTATCGATACAACGAGTCTCTAGTCCGGTATATGAGTCTACAGTACCTTATATGAGTCTACAGTGCCATATATGAGCCTACAGTGCCATATATGAGTCTTGCCATATATAGCCTACAGTGCCATATATGAGCCTACAGTGCCATATATGAGCCTTCAAAGACGTGGTTGCTGAGGATGGTAGTGGTAGGTTGGTGGTTATGTTGATGGTAGTGGGAGTGGTGGTTGGATGGCAGAGGTGGTGGTAGTGGTGGTTGGATGGCAGAGGTGGTGGTAGTGGTGGTTGGATGGAGGTGGTGGTAGTGGTGGTTGGATGGCAGAGGTGGTGGTAGCGGGTTAGCAGGAGAGAAGCCGAGAAGAGTGAGGACAGGATAACTGGGCAGTCGGGGCCCACAGCTTCCCTCCTCCCCCTCCCTCCCTCCGTCCCCCCTCCTTCCTCTCCCTCCTCCGTCCCCCTCCCTCCTCTCCCTCCCTCCGTCCCCCTCCCTCCTCCCTCCCTCCGTCCCTCCCTTCCTCTCCCTCCTCTCCGTCCCTCCTTCCTCTCCCTCCCCTCCGCCCCCTCCCTTCCTCTCCTCCCCTCCGTCCCCCTCCCTTCCTCTCCTCCCTCCGCCCTCCCTTCCCCCTCCCCTCCCTCCGTCCCCCTCCCTCCTCTCTCCCTCCCTCCGTCCCCTCCCTCCTCCTCCCTCCGTCCCTCCTTCCTCCCTCCCTCCGTCCCCCTCCTCCCTTCCCTCCCTCCCTCCCTGTCCCCCTCCTTCCTCTCCTCCCCCTCCCCCTCCGTCCCCCTCCTTCCTCTCCTCCCTCCACCCCTCTCCCTCCTCCCTCCGTCCCTCCCTTCTCTCCCTCCCTCCGTCCCCCTCCTCCCTCCCCCTCCCCCTCCGTCCCCTCCCCTTCCTCTCCCTCCCCCCGCCCCTCCTCTCCTCCCTCCTCCACCCCCTCTCCTCCCCCCTCCTCCCCCTCCGTCCCCCTCCCTTCCTCCCTCTCCTCCGTCCCCCTCCCTCCCCTCCACCCCCCTCCTTCCTCTCCTCCGTCCCCCTCCCTTCCTCTCCCTCCCGACGCTGCAGGAAGAACTGGGACAACAGCCACACTGCTCTCCCCTCTCACCACATCTCAACACACCTCTCCTCTCACTCTCCCCACACACTCTTCTTCCTTTCCTACATTTCTCTCTCTCACTTCTCTCCCATATGACTCAGGTATACTCTTATAGTGATGCTGTTAACCTTCACGTGATGACATATATGATGCTGTAACAGTGTTGGTCTGTCTGTCCGTCTTAGTGAGGGGGATATCTCTACGTCTCTTTGGAGTTGAATTATTATAAAGTAATTTCTCGTAGGGTTGAGGTGGCTGAGTGGATAAACGTGTCGCTTCCTCACCTAAGGGTCGCTGGATCACGCCAGAGGCTTCCCCAGTCCACCCAACTGTGAGAGAGGAACTAACATTATAGTAGAGTGGACTGCCGGGCTCACTGTGTACTGCCTGCTTCACTGTGTGCTGGATGCTTAGTGTGCTGTGTACTGTACCTAAAGGACCTACTGTCACTTTTCATTCAAGAGAAAGTACAGGTGAGGTTCATTGTTCACCCTTCTAGGTCATCAGGATTCAGGGAAGTGTCCATAAATTAAACGAAAAAAAAAATCAAATAACCGTAATGTTTTCTCCAGCGTGAGGCAGATGACTGTTGCTACTACAGGTGGAGCGAGTCCTTAGTTGCCTTTCTGAAGTAGGAGAAATGTTCACCGCCCCGTCATCACCTTCTACAGCGTCTAATCAATGTTCCACCATAGTGTATTCTGCGACAGCTTACTATGGTGGAAGGCAGCGATGATGAGTGATTTACCTGTGATTGTTACCTGCTGTTAATTGCCTCAGTTGTTAGCGTCTGTCTTTACATTTACCTGATCAATGTTCATCTCATCTAAGTGACGGAATGACGGACAGGCGGACACAGTGAGATAACTTTTTACCTTACCATCCTCCTGCCCCTCTCCCCCTCCCTCTCTCTCCTTTCTACCTCCCCCCCTACCCTTTGTTTGTTCTTTTGTGTGTGTGTGTGTGTGTGTGTGTGTGTGTGTGTGTACGGAATAATAATATCTCCGTTGGTGGTGGTGATGGTGATAGTGGTGGTAGTTGTGGTAGTAGTAGTGGTGGTGGTAGTGATGGTGGTAGTTGTGGTAGTGGTGGTGGGTGCAGCAATAGGCAAACACGTGTTAGGTCCTGGGGGCTTAATGATCACTCAATCCCCCACACCTACTGGCTTATCCGCCTCACTCCACACCTGCATCTTAGCTCTCCACCCCACATCACACCTGCATCTAGCTTCATCCCACTCCACACCTGCATCTAGCTTCATCCCACTCCACACCTGCATCTAGCTTGTGTATCCCATTCCACACCTGTTGCTAGTTTGTCCACCCCACTCCACACCTGCATCTAGGTTGTCCACTCCACTCCACACCTGCTAGGAGAAGATAATCACTGCCATCTTTGTCGACTGGGATGACACCTTCGTACAAAATAAACCGTATTGAAAGAAATGGCCCTCATAACTGGAAGGCACTCAAGCAAGGTACCAACCAGCTGTCGTGGGTGGTGCCTCAGTGGTGACCTTTTTTACCTATAGTTAATTCACTGTAACTCTTCCCCCACATCTGTTTTGTACGTTGTTGATGTACGTTTAAGAGGTTACGGACGCTACGGACAGTCTCACACTACGGACGCTACGGACAGTCTCACACTACGATACCATGAATTTGGGTATAATCGAATTTATGAGTGAGTTTATGGGGACTATGTACGATAGAATAGAGAAATTTACGTGGAGGAAAACATTCAAGATGACAGACAAACTTTAAGGGGAATAATTAGTCTTAGCTACTGATAAAAAAGTCGTTTTAAAGATGTATTTTAGGGATTGTGTCGTTTTTATAGAGGCTATTTGTAAGAGTAAAAGGTTTTATAGACGTAATATTGTTTACGAATCAGTGGTTTATAGGAAGATTTTTAAGACAGGAATGGTTTAAAGAAATGTTTGAACAAGTCGAGAGTTTTAATGAGTGAAAAACAAAGTCTCTTTCTTGAAATTATTTTTCGTCTGGCTCGACCGTAAATTCATCACTGAACTATTTTCTACCGTTCTGAAGACTTGTCAAATAGACCCTTAGCTGTAATGGGCACCAGTCCTAATAGATCCTGTTTAGATTAGGGTTCATTTACCATTCATCCCTAGTAGACACCCATTAGAATTGGGTTCCATATTAATTGTTAGGTAAAATACAGGTAACCCATTAACATAGGTAACACATTAAGACAGGTTACCCATTAATACAGGTAAATCATTAATACAGGTAACCCATTAAGTACAGGTAACCCATTAACACAGGTTACCCATTAAGTACAGGTAACCCATTAACACAGGTAACCCATTAACACAGGTTACCCATTAAGTACAGGTAACCCATTAACACAGGGACCCCATTTAACCAGTCTCCGGAATTGTAGAAAATATGTTTTTGAATATTTTTACGGGCGCCGCCATGGGACAGAAAGTAAAATAAAAAACAAACAAAAACACAAAGAAAAACTAAAAAAACAAAAACACAAAAAAACAAACAAACAAACAAACAAAAACAAACACACAATGAAACCCAAAAACACACCAAAAAAAGGTCTTGTTTACGTACTTTGTTGTATTAATGAGATTTGAATTAATTTGCATAACATTACGAGGTCTTGTAGCGAGTGTAGGTCTGGCTAACTCTTTTTGCTCTCAGGATATTACCGGTTATTTTCTTTTACTGGGATAATCACCTCGTACTTAACTCCTATCCTGGTATAAGTCGTCGTAGTATTAATGGTCGTTAATCCTGATGGAATCCTGATCCTAATGACCCTTAATCATAATGGGTTTTAATTCTAATATTCTTTGATACTAATTGTTAGGTTAGGTTAGGTTAGGTCGATAAATTATGAGATGCAACGAGTGATTTATATTTAATTAGAAATAATGAAAGAGAGAGAGAGAGAGAGAGAGAGAGAGAGAGAGAGAGAGAGAGAGAGAGAGTTTATCTCGTTAGGGCAGGAAGGTAAGCATCGGTCAGGTAGGTAGTAACTTCAACAGGTGTAATCGACCTTGGGTAGTGAAATAAGGATGGAGATGTCCGTAGAGTTTATATCACCTGTTCTCACTTCTCACACCCTACGGCCTACACCATATCCCTCTCCTCCCGTCACGCCAACGCCATCTTCTTCCCGTCATATCCTCCTCTTCTTCCCACCACATTGATCCCCCCCTCTCCACGCCACCCCTCCCTCTTTTTCCATTACATTATCCCCACCCTCTTCCCGTCACACCATCTTCCTCCTCCCGGCACTTTATCCCTCCTCCCGTCACAGTATTGGCTAACACCACCACTTACCTTCCTACACCACTCTCCCTTTTACACCACCTCCCCCTTCCTCCCTCCTCTCTTTAAACTTCTCTCTTTTCACCGACACCATGGAGGCAGCTTCCGGCTAAGGGCCTCGCTCATTAATTTAATTCAGGTTATTTCCAGAATTGCGCAGCGGGTAAGCACCTCGGTACATTACTTGATCATAGCTCGGTATTTAGGTTACGGCCTCTCTCTTGTAGGTAGCAGGTCCTAAAACCAATTATACTTGACATCATTTTTAAGGTTTAGGACGTAAGGGTCAAGTAATAAGACTTTAACATAGAAATTTATGCCTTATTGGTTCTTATGTATATGTATAAACACTACATATATATATATATATATATACATCCAAGTATGTATATGTGTATGTTTATAATACCCGGATTTAATTAGGTTATTCAATAAAAACTGGGTATTTATTTTGTATGTCTATAATGTTTAATGGTTTAATGGTTTAATGGTTTAATGGTTTAATGGTTTAAGGAAGATAAACATACCCATGGCTATATAACACTGAGATATACCACCAACACTGCCTCATAACCTGTACTAAAGCAGAATACAACTTGTGGGAGAAACCAGAGTTAATTTATAGATGTGAGAGGAGTGGGAGAGGAGTAGGTGAGTGGGAGAGGAGTGGGTGAGTGGGAGAGGAGTGGGTGAGTGGGAGAGGAGTGGGTGAGTGGGAGAGGAGTAGGTGAGTGGGAGGAGTGGGTGAGTGGGAGAGGAGTGGGTGAGTGGGAGAGGAGTGGGTGAGTGGGAGAGGAGTGGGTGAGTGGGAGAGGAGTGGGTGAGTGGGAGAGGAGTGGGTGAGTGGGAGAGGAGTGGGTGAGTGGGAGAGGAGTGGGTGAGGGTGATGTTCGCTCCAGATGTGTAGACCATGTGTTACTATTACTAATCTGGCGACGTATCAAAGTTCTTGATCAACAAAGGTTCCTAAGTTAGTGTTTTTGGACTCGTTTAGATATGATAGCTTCGTGTGTGACCAATTTGCATTTTATGGTCGTTGTCTTCACTTCAATGAGCTAGGGATAGATGTGCTCTGACGCCTCCAGTTAGTAGTGATGTTTCGGTGGGGTGAGTGAGGGGTGGGTAAGGGGTGGGGAGGGTGGAGGTGGGAATATGACCTACGATCCTTTGTGAATCAGGCGCTGGTAACCTTGACAACCAAGTCACTGCATCCCTGCTGCTCCCTCGCTGACACCACCACCACCTACCAGGCCAGGCTCACACTGCCGGTCCAGGGCTGGTCCATATACCTGTTGATGGCCCGTGATTCGGTGGTCCAAATATCCGTTGATGGACCATGGTCTGCTGGTCTACACACCTGTTGATGAACCATGGTCTGCTGGTCCACACACCTGTTGATGAACCATGGTCTGCTGGTCCACACACCTGTTCGTGGACCATGGTCTGCTGGTCCACACACCTGTTGATGGACCATGGTCTGCTGGTCCACACACCTGTTGATGAACCATGGTCTGCTGGTCCACACACCTGTTCGTGGACCATGGTCTGCTGGTCCACACACCTGTTGATGGACCATGGTCTGCTGGTCCACACACCTGTTGATGAACCATGGTCTGCTGGTCCACACACCTGTTCGTGGACCATGGTCTGCTGGTCCACACACCTGTTGATGAACCATGGTCTGCTGGTCCACATACCTGTTGATGGACCATGGTCTGCTGGTCCACACACCTGTTGATGGACCATGGTCTGCTGGTCCACATACCTGTTGATGGACCATGGTCTGCTGGTCCACACCTGTTGATGCACCATGGTCTAAGCACAGGTTGCTGGTCTGCACTCATATAAAAGGACAAATTGTATCGTTTATTAGAGTATATGAGTATGAACCTGAACACAGTGTAGGCAGGCTGGCAGGTACTGGGTGTAGGCAGGCTGGCAGGTACTGGGTGTAGGCAGGTTGGCAGGCACTGGGTGTAGGCAGGTTGGCAGGTACTGGGTGTAGTGTAGGCAGGCTGGCAGGTACTGGGGTGTAGTGTAGGCAGGCTGGCAGGCATACTGGTGTAGGCAGGTTGGCAGGTACTGGGTGTAGTGTAGGCAGGCTGGCAGGCTGGGTGGTGTGTAGGCAGGCTGGCAGGTGGGTGTGGGTGTAGTGGGCAGGTACTGGGTGTAGGCAGGCTGGCAGGTACTGGTGTAGGCAGGTTGGCAGGGTACTGGCGGGTGTGTGTGTAGGCAGGCTGGCAGGTACTGGGTGGTGTGGGCAGGTTGGCAGGTACTGGGTGTGGGTGTAGGCACTGGCAGGCTGGCAGGGCACTGGGTGTAGTGTAGGCAGGTTGGCAGGTACTGGGTGTAGGTGGTGCTGGCAGGCACTGGGTGTAGGCAGGCAGCTGGCAGGTACTGGTAGGCAGGCTTGGCAGGTGGGTGTAGTGTAGGCAGGCTGGCAGGCACTGGGTGTAGTGTAGGCAGGCTGGCAGGCACTGGGTGTAGGCTAGGCAGGTTGGCAGGTAGGTACTGGGTGTAGTTGGCAGGTGTAGGCAAACTGGCAGGTACTGGGTGTAGGTTGGCAGGCATCACTGGGTGTAGTGCAGGCAGGTTGGGGTACTGGCAGGTGTGGTGTAGGCAGGTTGGCAGGTACTGGGTGTAGCAGGTGGCAGGTAGGCAGTGTAAGGCAGGTACTGGGGTGTAGTGTAGGCAGACTGGTACTGGCTGGGTTGTAGGCTAGGCAGGTTGGCAGGTACTGGGGTAGTGTAGGCAGGCTTGCACCGCACAATAGGGCCTACACTGGTGTGGGGCTGACTGGGGACACAGGATTTGGGACACAGGGGTTGACTTTGGGACACAAGGGGTGGGGCGGACGTGGAAACAGGAGGGGGCGGTGGAGGAAGGGGAGGGGACACGCACGCTCTGTCACGGGAATTTTTAACTTCCGAGAAACGCCTTCTTGTTCCTACCGACGATAATGGCGTGTGCTTTTTTCATATATTTATTTTTTAGTTTTATCTTATTTTTCGCCGATGATCAACACACATACATACATACATACATACATACATACACACACACACACACACACACACAGGTAACTGGACCAACACACACACACAGCTGAGTGGGGTGTTTCCTGCAGCTGCTGGTGAGGTCTGACACCCACACTCCAGCGGCTTGTGAACCACTGGACCAGCTGTCGATACTAAGGTTTGGTTTTAGTTCGAAAGTGATTTAAGGTGATTTGATTGGTTATGGCCACAGAGAGAGAGAGAAATGTGATTGGTTAAGGATTCAAAACAATGATGACGTCACTGTTTACATCCCGAAGCAAAGAGTAGAATGATGACGTCTCTCTCTCTCTCTCTCTCTCTCTCTCTCTCTCTCTCTCTCTTTCCACCCAGTAAGAATTATGCC
>NW_024711406.1:145000-172500 GCF_018991925.1 Homarus americanus
TACTAGTACTGTGGGGGCTATACCAGTACTGTGGGGCTATCAGTACTGTGGGGCTATACTAGTACTGTGGGGGCTATACTAGTACTGTGGGGGCTATACTAGTACTGTGGGGGCTATTTTAGCTTGGAAGGTTATGTTAGGTTCGGGTCGGTTAGGTTAGGTTAGGTTAGATTAGGTTAGGTTAGGTTAGGTTAGGTTGGGTTAGGTTAGGTTAGGTTAGGTTGCAGATAGAAGGTTAAGGGTAAGCAGGGCCGGGGGGCAGGTGTTACTGTCCTGTAGTATGACTCAGTGTTTTATCCAGGGCCCCACTCAGATGTCTTTGTCCCCTTCCCTCTCATCACTCTCCCTTACTCTCCCTCACCCCTCGCCTTACCTCCTATTTTTTCTCACTCTCCCTCACCCTCTCTCACCCTCCTTATTCTCCCTCACTCTATTTTAGTCTCCCTCACCCTTCCTTACCTCTCCTTACCCTCTCTCACCCTCCCTTATTCCCCCTCACTCTATTTTAGTCTCCCTCACCTTCCTTACTCTCCTCACCCTCTCTCTCACCCTCCCCGCCTCCCTCTCCCCTACTCTTCTACCGGCAGTCGTAGTAGTCGTAGTAGTAGTAGTTGTAGTGGTGGTGGTGATGGGTGGCCCTAGTGGTAGTAGTGGTGGTGGTATAGGGTCCTGGTAATAGTGGTAGTGGTGGTAATAGTGGTAGTAGTGGTGGTAGTGGGACCTGGTAATAGTGGCAGTGGATCATGGTAAAATTGGTAGTGGAAGTGTAGTGGTGGTAGTGGGTCCTGGTAATAGTGGTAGTGGGTCCTGGTAATAGTGGTATTGGGTCCTGGTAGTGGTGGTAGTGGGTCCTGGTAATAGTGGTAGTGGGTCCTGGTAGTGGTGGTAGAGGGTCCTGGTGGCTGCCTGACGCTACCTAAGAATAGCTTCCACATTTCTCCACCTCGTATTGATCTCATGCTGTGGCTGTGATGTGACCCCTGTGGCTGCTCTGGTGTGGTGTGCCAGTTGCAGCAGAAGCAGGAGTAGCGGCAGTAGTAGCAGGAGTAGCAGGAAAAGCAGGAGGAGTAGTAAGGCACCACCCCCCACCAACACCACCAACACCACCACCACCGTCACCACCACCGTCACCACCAACGTCACCACTATCACCACCACCCCCACCGTTACCACCAGCATCTAGAGTAAACACAGCAACAGTGCAGAGTCTTAATGCAAATAAATCACAGCAAACAGTGTAGTCGCGTGTGTGGGGCGGCCAGTGTCGGCTACACCTGAGTCTCAAACTAGATGTGTGTGTGTGTGTGTGTGTGTGTGTGTGTGTGTGTGACGCTCGTGTAGAACCATCATCATTATTATCATAATCATCATCATCATCATTAATGAAAACAAGATTAGCGTTATCGTCTTTATTATTATTATTATTATTATTATTATTATTATTATTATTTTGACCTGTCTGTTAACTCAAATTTGTTCATTGTAGAAATTGAACTTCTTGAGTACGATACCAACTACCTGAGTACCATGAATTAGCCCATTAAATAGGATAACTTAACCCCTTGAGTACTATAACTTAACCCTTTAAATACGTTGGCCAATGCCCTTGAGTACGATGATTCACCTGTACTCAAGGGTTACCATCGAACTTGAAAGAGGTTAAAGCCTATTTATAGCTAACATGAATGGTAGTGAAGATCATGTAGAAACTCACACACAGCAACGCTTCTCTATATCGCTAATGACCTTTGACCCTTCGTGTATATTAAGTTTTCTTAATTATGGTCATAAGTCGTGTTTGTTTCTTGTTTTCTGACCTTTTAAAATATCACTTTTAAGTTCATGTGTATTACTTTTTTTAACTCCGTCTTCTTTGTCATGGGTTCATAGTTCATAGGTCACAGTAGGTCAGAGGTCACGGCAAGACATAGGTCACACTTGTCGCAGGTCACAAATCACAGCATTTCACTGATGATAATAGGTCATGGATCAATACAGGTCATGGGTCACAACAGGTCATGGGTCACAACAGGTCATGGGTCAGGTCATAGGTCATTAGACAAATCCTCAACTGATCTTGGCCACGTCAGCAGCGCTATGAATGCCGCACCTGCCTAATGAACAGCTGTGACAAAAAATATCATTAGTCATTGAGAAATTGAATTGTAACTTATTAACAGAAGTAAAAGTCTCAAGTGTAGAGTGTTGGCTGTACAGTAACTCTCCTATGGTGTATTATAAAGGTAGTTGCTTTAAACCTACAGGTGAATAAAACACAAAACACTAATTAAGTCATTCAGGTAAACTCATTAAGGTAAAGTACAGGTAATTCACAGTGTTTGTTGCCTCTTTAATGTAAATAAAATGTATTATAGAAAGAAGGTAATTTTCATCTTAGATTTTATTCAGAGTTGAGGGAAATTTGCCAAAATAGGGAAGGTTTGTGGTGTTTCATTTGGCGATAGACGTTTGTATGTAAAAGATGAAGACTCTATTGGTGACGAGACGATCCCTGGTAACGAGAAATCTCTAATCTCGTGTTTATAGTTGATACCATCTCTGTTGAGTAGAGATAATGAGACCTTCTTCTTCTTCTTCTTCTTCTTCTTCACCACCACTACTATTACTACCACCATCACTACTACTACTACCATCCCTACCACTACCACCACCTCCGTCATCATTACCGTAAAAAAATCAATAGTTCAGCAGTACAGAGAGAGGGAGGGAGGGAGGAGGGGGCGTCATCAGCAGGTGCGGGCGTCATCAGCAGGTGCGGGCGAAGATGACATTACCGCACCTCCAGTTCTCATGGTCGCTGGCATACGGTCGAGGAATTTAATCAAAGTTAAGGTGTGTGTGTGTGTGTGTGTGTGTGTGTGTGTGTGTGTGTGTGTGTGTGTGTGTGAGAGATAAGTCAGCTGGTATGGTGAAGGTTACTGTGAGTACCTCCACCCACGCTACTTCCTCTTTACACACACACACGCACACACACACACACACACACACACACACACACACACACACAGGCCATAATCAATAGAGACAGGCAGGCAAGGAGAGGCGTACAGGGCTAGCTAGCTGACTCGAGTTGGGAGGTACGGACGCCCCTCGTGCTTACAGAGAAGGAATACGAGGAGGGAGGGGGTTAGGTATCTCTCACCACTCCACCCCACCCCTCCCCCA
This sequence comes from Homarus americanus, assembly GCF_018991925.1. Classification (NCBI taxonomy): domain Eukaryota; kingdom Metazoa; phylum Arthropoda; class Malacostraca; order Decapoda; family Nephropidae; genus Homarus; species Homarus americanus. The sequence goes on from NW_024711406.1 coordinate 148,187, forward strand.
CCCCACCCCTCCCCACCCACCCCACCCCCTCCCCCACCCACCCCCTCCCCACCCTCCCCTCCCCCACCCCACCCCTCCCCCACCCCTCCCCCGACAGACAGGAGAGGGGGGTGGTTCTTGTGATCTTTAAATATTGCGTGTGTGGGAAGGGGTGGGAGGAAGAGAGGGAGGAAGGTGAGGGGGACTGGCGTATGTGGGTCAGCAGGGGAACTTTATGGTGAGGGAGGGCCAACTCTGCCTTACACTCGGCCGCGTCAGGAGGCAAGAATGAGAGGGGTGACTTGTACAGGTTGTGTGTGTGTACTACTGACCCACCCTCCTGCCGTGATAACTTTAATGATAAACCCGGGGGAAGGTGCTACTACTACTACTACTACTACTGCTACTACTACTACTACTACTACTAAACAACGTCTGTCAGGCGGTGCAAATGAACGTAAACATTGACCATGAACTGGCACTTATGTCACACCGCCTACGACTTTCGCAGTATATAAAAGTGACAGGAAGTGACGTGAGCACTGACCTATTGTACGGACAGTGACAAAACAGCACAGCACAGGCTCTTCTCTCTCTCTCTCTCTCTCTCAATCTCTCTCTCTCTCTCTCTCTCTCTCTGGCCGCCTTATATGTAGGTTAAACACATATGTAACAGGTGGTTGATGACGTCACTTACCTACAGCTGCTCTTTGACATGTAGATATAATTCTTCACTTAAAATGTAACAAAACAAAACATTATTTTTTTTTCTTACCTTTCATCATGTTTCTTTGTCAGTATTTGTTGAGGGTCATTTAAATGGTTAGGTTAGGTTCTCCCTAAGACAACAACAGTGACTTTGGACGAACGGACTGACGGTCAAACGGAAGAACGGACGTAGAGCAAAATGTGGAGAAGGAAATTAAATTTTTTACTTGTTAATGAAATGAAAAAGACGACAAACTTCTATTCGTTATCTGACTCACAAGACATCCAGGAGAGTCGGGGAGGTACACACACACACACACACACACACACACACACACACACACACACACACACACACATCGGGGACAGGGATTATGGTGGCTGGGTCTATAAGGGTTCTGGCACCCATAGATTAATTTCAGGTGGGTCATGGCTGTGTGAGTAGGTCCTGGTTACACACACACACACACACACACACACACACACACACACACACACACACAGTACCTTCCCTTGTTTTATTTTCTTATTATGGGACTTGGTTTTAATGTGCGGGGAGGGGCTGGAACAGGGGAGGGGCTGGGCAGGGGAGGGGCTGGAGCAGGGGAGGGGGCTGGAGCAGGAGGGACTTTGAAGCGGGGGAGGGCTGGGCAGGGGAGGGGGCTGGAACGGGGTAGGGGCTGGAGCAGGGGTAGAGGGGCTTCTGGAGCGGGAGGGGCTGGAACGGGGGAGGGATGGAGCAGGAAGATTGGTGGGTACTGAATCAACAGGGGGAGGTGGGGCTGGATTAGGTGAGTTAGGATGATGCGTGACGGGCAGGAACGGGACGAGGGGGAGTAGTGCAGGATGGGGCGGGGCGGGACAGGTCGGGGAGGGGGACGGGTCAGGACGGGGAGGGACGGGGCGAGACGGGGCAGGGAAGGGAGGGGCGGGGCAGGGACGGGGCGGGACACATCAACAGCAACATCAGTCATAGGTTGAATCAATATGTAATCGCAGGGACAAGTTAGACAGTCAATGACCTGTCCTATTGTGCCAGTCAACGCCTATAAGTGCCAGTCTAATGGTTCATATACCCGGTGGTTCCTATGCCAGTGCCATTTGGTGTAAGTTATGTCACCTAATCTGTTATTCAGCCACACGGAGGAGGGAGTTTATATACAGTCCAGTCCTCTTCACTAGTACGTTTACAGGGGCTCGTCGGGTTTTGTACAGTGTGGCAGCGCTGTGTTTGTTCACATTCGACAGAAGGAAACTCGCAGTAGTAAACATAGTATCGAATCAAAGTAAAACAATATTAAAACAAATCTCTCAGTGTAATGATTTGTGGAATGATTATATGACGAGGCCCTGTAAGCGCACTAGTGAAGGGGACTCTCTCTCTCTCTCTCGACCGTCATTGAAGGTTAAATATGTACAAGAAATTTATAGCATCACTGTACGTTCCCTCATGAGGATTTTGTTATTGTTTTCCTGTGTTTTGTTTCATGGTGAAGGAGAGTTCTGTGTGTGTGTGTGTGTGTGTGTGTGTGTGAACCTTACCGAGATAAGAATACTTAATAAACAACATGTCAAAGGTGATTCAATGTTTAATTAAAACAGGTATTGATCGACTGCCTTATAAGCCCAAGGTGTATCTGGGATTAATTAAGTATTTACCTGAAATATCCAGGTGAGAGGGATATATCCACAGAAATTATCAATCTGTAATATTTTTTTTTTTAGAGATTACAAAAGAAAATGACAAAATGACGCCATGATGGACAGAACAGTGAGAGTGCCAGCATGTTATTGTGAAGGGTAAAAGGTTTATTGTCACAGTGCCATGGCCCGCGACCCAGCATAGTGGAGCTGCTGGGCGGGGCGGGCGTCGTCGTGCGCTCTCAGCAGGCTGGCGGGGTGGGCTGCGTGGGCTGTGTCTCACCAAATATGTGCGACATACGCGGCCTGCCCCACTACCCGGCGTGTGGCTGTCTCTTCAACCATGTCGGCTCCAAGGACAAGGCGAAGGTTATGGTGAGTGTGTGTCGAGGTTGGTGAGTGTGTCTCGAGGTTGGTGAGTGTGTCTCGAGGTTACAATAAGGTATCGCCGTCGTTCCTCGCCTCAGCTGGTGCTCAGACTCAGCTGGTAAGGATTCACTATCTCTTATGGCCAGCACAGCGTACCCACAATGTCTTACTTGGTGCCCGACAGTACACCCACAGTGTTACACAGAGCCACACAATGCCGTACAGTGCCACATAGTGTTACACGGGTCATAGAAGGCTACACAGCATCATACACAGCCACACACTATCATACAGGGCCACACAGCATCATACAGGGCCACACAGTCCATTAGATACAGTCACTATAAGACTGTTCCCACCTGGCGTGCATGAAGAATTTAATCATAAACAAGTGTTGCCGGACATTAGTTGGGTGAGCCCGGCGTCCTTAGTGACCAGGTCGTGGGTGAAAGTCGTGCGAATTTATCAAGGTTGGGTCGTGCGTCAGCAGTATGGCGCTGTGAGATAACATGCCTGTGTCCGTGTGAGGCGAGTAATGTAGTTTTGGTGAAAATCTTGTGTTTGTCAATATTTTGTTTTTTTCTTTGTAAACAATGATTCTTGTCCTTGTCACCAATGATTTTTGTATAGATTGAATATAAGTAATGTATCTCTTATCTGTGTGTTCTAATAATTGTTTACAGGATTCTTTAAAATATGACTCAAAACTAATTGTGACGAGTGATTTGTGTTTCAGGAGTAACCTAAGTTACTTACACACACACACACACACACACACACACACACACATCCACCACACACACACACCACACACACACACACACACACCACACACACACACACCACACACACACACACACACCACACACACACACACACACACACACACACCACACACCACCACACACACACACACACACACCACACACCACACACACACACCACACACACACACACACACACACACACACACACACACACACACACACACACACACACACTAAAACTAACAACTAATTTGTATCGATGAGTGTAAATGATTGTCAATTTATAATGAGTTAGCCTTTAATAAGCCTGAAAAGGTACACATTTATTACATCATCAGTAACGTAACTCAACACCTGGTCTTAATATTAGAAGCGTTATCCTAACCTAACCTAACGAGTTATCCTCCAATTAAACCTCATTATCTCTGGCCTTCACTCTGGCTCCTTAACCATGAAATTCCTCAAGAAAGGATATTAAGGCCTGACGCCCCCCTCTCCTCTGTGTGTGTGTGTGTTCTCGTCTCCTCTCTTCATTCTCTTTCCTCCTGCTACAACATTTTGTCCTCCTTTATTCTCGTAGTTCTTCTTTTCTTCTCCTCCTCCTCCCCTCCCCTCCTCCTCCTCCTCCTCCTCCTCCTCCCCTCCTCCCCTACCCCTTCCTCCTCCTCCCCCTCTCCTCGTCTCCTCCCCTCTCTCTCCCCTCCTCCTCCTCCTCCTCCTCCTCCCCTCCTCCCCTCCCCTCCCTCCTCCTCCCCTCCCCTCCTCCCCTCCCCTCCTCCCCCTCCACCAGCCTCCTCCTCCTCCTCCCCTCCTCCTCCTCCCCCTCCCCCTCCTCCTTCTCCCTCTCCTCTCCCCCTCCTCCCCCTCCTCCCCTCCTCCTCCTCCCCTCCCCCTCCTCCTCACTCCTCCTCCGCCTCCTGTCATCCTCACTGAAAGGATAAACATTATTGGTCTCGGGTGGGGAGGTCAAAGGTCAAGGTCACAGTTGTTTATATTTAGAGATATGAAAACTGACCTCGTTCTCTCGTGTCTATATTGGTAACAAGAGGCCATGAGAAGTGTCAGCAGCTCAGTCAGTCAGTCAGTAGCTCAGTCAGTCAGTAGCTCAGTCAATCAGTAGTTCAGTCAGTCAGTCAGTAACTCAATCAGACAGTAGCTCAGTCAGTAGCTCAGTCAGTCAGTAGCTCAGTCAGTCAGTAGTTCAGTCAGTCAGTAGCTCGGTCAATCAGTCAGTACAGGAGTGAAAGTAGCTGAAGGAGGAGGAGTAGGAGAGAGAGAGAGAGAGAGAGAGAGAGAGAGAGAGAGAGAGAGAGAAAATTAATAATGCTGTGTATAAGAATAACCAATAAATAATCATAAACTACATTACAGAAGAAAGGAATAAGGAAATGAAGAAAGAAGATAAAATGACTAATAAATGAAGGAAGAATGAAAATGAAAATAAAAGAAAAACGAAAGAAGCATAAGAATGTAGTAGTAGTGGTAGTAGTAATAGTAGTAGTAGTAGTGATGGTAGTAGTAGTTTTTATATACATATTAAGACAAGACGCCCCTCGCTAGTCCACATACCAAGGTGTGTGTGTGTGTGTGTGTGTGTGTGTGTGTGTGTGTGTGTGTGTGTGTGTGTGTGTGTGTGTCAAGTGAGACCAGTCCAGTTCTTAGTGAGTTTCTTTGTCTGTTTTAATCTCTTCTTTCTTTATTTATTTACGTATAATTATTATCCTTCACTTGTTTACTTTATTTCTTCCATCATTTATTTATGTGCTTTCTATGTTTCCATCTTTCTTTATCCTTCTCCTCCTCTTCCTCCTCCTCCTCCTCCTCTACCTCCTCCTCCTCCTTCCGCGTCTAAGTACAAAACTCAACAGGTAACATAATTAAACGCGACTGACGACACACTATCCCCTAAACACCTGAACAGTCTACTGTACCTGATTTAACACTTAAGACAGGTTGGGTTAGGTCAGGTCAGGTCAGGTCAGGTCAGGTCAGGTCAGGTCCTTCCGGTCCTCCTTTACTCTAGTAGTGACCATTGTGGGCAGCCAAGTGTGTGTTGCGACCTGTGGCAAGAGGGAATGTGGTAACTGTGGTAGGTGGAGGGAGTGTGGTAGGTGGAGGGAGTGTGGTAGGTGGAGTGAGTGTGGTAGGTGGAGAGACTGTGGTAGGTGGAGGGACTGTGGTAGGTGGAGGGACTGTGGTAGGTGGAGGGAGTGTGGTAGGTGGAGGGACTGTTGGTAGGTGGAGGTGGAGAGGGACTGTGGTGGTGGAGGGACTGTGTAGGTGGAGAGACTGTGGTAGGTGGAGGGACTGTGTGGGTGGAGGGACTGTGGTAGGTGGAGGGAGGTGGTAGGTGGAGGGAGTGTGGTAGGTGGAGGGACTGTGGTAGGTGGAGGGAGTGTGGTAGGTGGAGGGAGTGTGGTAGGTGGGAGGGAGGTGGTAGGTAGGTGGAGAGACTGTGGTAGGTGGAGGGACTGTGGTAGGTGGAGGGACTGTGGTAGGTGGAGGGACTGTGGTAGGTGGAGGGGTGTGGGTGGTGGAGGAGTTGGAGAGTGTGGTAGGTGGAGGGAGTGCGGTAGGTGGAGGGAGGTGGAGGTAGGTGGGAGTGGGTGGAGTGTGGGTAGTGGAGGAGTGTGGTGGGTGGAGGGACTGTGGTAGGTGGAGGGACTGTGGTAGGTGGAGGGAGTGGTGGTAGGTGGAGGGAGTGTGGTAGGTGGAGGGGACTGTGGTAGGTGGAGAGACTGTGGTAGGTGGAGGGACTGTGGTAGGTGGAGGGACTGTGGTAGGTGGAGGGACTGTGGTAGGTGGAGAGAGAGGTAGGTGGAGGGACTGTGGTAGGTGGAGGAGACTGTGGTAGGTGGAGGGACTGTGGTAGGTGGAGGGACTGTGGTAGGTGGAGGGAGGTGGTAGGTGGGAGGGAGTGTGGTAGGTGGAGGGACTGTGGTAGGGGTGTGGCAGGAGGACTGGTAGGTGAGGTGGAGAGACTGTGGTAGGTGGAGGGACTGTGGTAGGTGGAGGGACTGTGGTAGGTGGAGGGGCTGGTGGTGGAGGTGGTAGGGGAGGGGTGCAGTAGGTGGAGGGAGGTGGTAGGTGGAGGGAGTGTGGTGTGGGGGAGGAGGGAGTGTGGTAGGTGGAGGGAGTGTGGTAGGTGGAGGACTGTGGTAGGTGGAGGGACTGTGGTAGGTGGTAGGTGGAGGGACTGTGGTAGGTGGAGGGAGTGGTGGTAGGTGGAGGTGGAGTGGTAGGTGGAGGGACTGTGTAGGTGGAGAGGGTGTGGTAGGTGGAGGGAGTGTGGAGGGAGTGTGGTAGGTGGAGGGTGGTATGAGTTACGTGCCCTGTTGGGTAGACATCCAACCTCACGTAGGATGAGTGAGCCACTTAGTTGATACACGTCACCCGAGAGAGAGAGAGAGAGAGAGAGAGAGAGAGAGAGAGAGAGAGAGAGAGAGAGAGAGCAGACTAGACAAGAAGCAGACTGTGTGTGTGTGTGTGTGTGTGTGTGTGTGTGTGTGTGGCTAGAAAATGAAAATAGCTCTCGAACAAAGACATATTGAGAGGACTGTGGGAGAGGGGGGGAAAAACAGTACCAGTTGTGGCAGTCTGAGCTTCCAGAAGTTGGGCATCAGTTTCTGGCTGGGTGCGGGGGAGGGAGGGAGGGGGTGGGAGGAAGGTTGGGGAGGGTTGAGGGAAAAGGAGGGAGGAAGAGTTCGGGGATGGGGGGGGAGGGCGGGGAGTGGTGGTCTGGCTCCTCCCCGGCGAAAGATGTTTAAAGTAGAGTGCCAGAGTGGAGGTCTCGCGGCGGCGGCAGTGACCAGCGCGGGGTGGTGGGGTGAGGCTGGTGGTGGTACGGGCGGGCGGGCAGGCGCGGTCTGGCAGCAGCAGCGGCAGCAGCAGCAACAGCAGCAGGGGCGCGGTAGTAGTGGTGGTGGGCCCAGCTGACTCACTGGGAAATACCAAGTAGGGGCGCCGCCGCTTGCTCCCAGTCAACCAAAACCGAGGTCGCCGCACACACCAGCTTGCTCTTCTTCATCATCTCCTCCTCTCTACCCCCCACCCCTCCTCCTCCTCTTCTTCCTCCTCCTCGTAGCCGTGGCGGTAGAGCAACACACACAGCCCGCCCGGACACCAGGGGAAGCACAGGCGGAAGCTGCGGGTACACCCAGCCAGCTTTGTGTGTGTGAGGCCCAGCACACAGCTCCTGACACGCCCCTCCCACCTCGCACCACCACCACTACCACCCCGCTCTCTCTCTCTCCCATCCACCACACACCAAATTAAGCCTCGTACAAGGTGGACGATATGTTGGAGCCAAAGAGCAACAGCAAGATATAAATCTACGTGTAGATGCTGGGGGAGGCTGTTCATCTCGGGAGAGTGACGGCGGCGACGGCACACATGGGCGTTGAACCTGGCGGCCCGGCAGCTCTGAGGGCGCCACCGTCGGTCGCCTCGCTGCTACACCGGAGAATTTCGGTGAAGCAACACGTGATGCTGAGTGGCCGAATAAACCAATATTCACACTAAATCGAAGTGGCGTTTTGGAAAGTAGATGCGCTGTGAAGCTTCTTGTAAAATAGTGTGCTCGTGTTTGTGTGTGTCTTATCAGTGGTTCTCAGAGGCAGAGCCTAAGGCTCTCTTTCGTGTCTAGTGCCTCCAAGACCTGGTGCTGGAGGTGTTACCTATATGTATTATTATGGTGCTCACCAACACCTCCTCCACCAGCCTTTGGTCATCTTAACGGCTCGACAGGAAGGTGGTGCTGTCTGTGGCAGAGGCCGTAAGTAGAACAATGAAGAGCTGTGGTCCGATGCTGGTGAAGGACGAGCATCAACAGCGAGTGATAGCGACGTAGCAGTGATCTGTTAACACAGTGTGATGATGTTATCAGGTAATTAAGTACCCGCGATACAAAGTGATATTAGTGTCTTAATCAAAGTCTTCAAGTGACTGTGATAGTTCCACCATCAGGAGCTTGGAGGACCCAATTGATTGGTGTGGTTACAGTGAACCTCCTCCTCCCCGGCACAAAGTCTCCACCCCTGTGTCATGACCACTGCCACCTTCACCTTCTGCCTTACCTGCCAGTCTACTACACTACACCTTGTGACTGGTTTTCCGGCTCCCCCATCAATGGCTATTAGGGATTTCTGGTCTTTATGACATGTGGAGGACTGACGTTCGAACTAAAGTTTGAGAAAAGTGCGGCGCTGAAAAGAAAAATAATCACAGCTGATGAGGGTGGCGGGTGGTGTGGCCAGAGGTAGGAAGGAGGCTGGTGGAGGCGGCCATGTGTGGTACAGCAACAGATGGCGGCAGCAGCAGCCCACCTCCAGGCCCTCAACACTGCTGCAACACAATAATAATGATGATAATAATTCATCTGGTGACCCAAATCTCACTCCATGAACTTAGCAAAACAAAATTAACTGTAGAGAAACCGTTTAAGAAGTTCCTGGAGGAGTAGATGACGGAGGCGATAGTAATAATAATAAGAAGGTGTAATGGCCTGTTTCCCCTTCATGTGTCGCCCGGAAGTCCTAGACGAGGTAGGTTCCCACACACTTCCCCCTTAAAAAAAAATCCCCCTAACCCCCCCCCCTCCCCTCACTCCACTCCTTCCCTCTCTCCCTCCCTTTCTTGACCTCCCTGCCCCTCCCTCCCCTTACCCCACCCGGACAACCAAGGCTCTACCCAACCACGACTTAAGGAAAGATTCACAGTGTGTCTGAAGCCAACATACTATATTCTCTCACTCTTCCCCTTTTTTCGTTGTATAATGTAGCATTTTAGTTTTACCTTTCGCTCTCACAAGTTTTAATAATTGTCTAATAATGCTCCACCTATTGATTTCAGTAACCAGATGTTGCAACTATTTTAAAGACTATATTTTCCGTAGCCAGGAAGTTGCCGTAACCTTTAATAGAGTAATATACTGTGAAAAAAGTAAGTTTAAAGGTTAATAACAAGACCAGCACCCTAGGCTGTCATGAGGGATGGGAGGCCCTTGAGCGGGAGGTTAAAGGAAAGCAGTTTTTATTAAATTTTTGGTCAGGTAAGCTTACGTGGCCTTTGAGAATATTTTTCAAGCATCGTAATTCTTAAACCTGAGCCACGTAGAGCGAGCACCAGGCCAGCCATCCTTGTCTGTGATGGAATGCTGTTGGGGTGTGAAGGAATCCTCCCCCTCAAGTCAACACAAAACCTCCCTGTACTTCCTGGTTCATGTGTTCTTGATGACGTCAAAAACTGGATCAATCAGAGCTCAGTTCACACCTTACCTGTACCCACAAGGCAGTTTTCCTTGTTTTGTACGAAGGAGGTAAATTTCTCACAACCTTGTACCACTTTAGGCCATCAAGGCAGACCTTCTAACCTGTGAGGGACTGAAATAGTGTGGTGAGACGTGTCCCTTGCCACGTAACGCCACCACAAGGCGCCTCGACTGCATGTAGGGATTATAGTCTGCCAGGGTTTACGGGGGACAGAAAATATTGATATTATTTTCACATGTTTTGAGATCATGAAATATTTCCCTCCCCCAGCCATCACCCCAGCCTAGTGTGTGCGAGTCTTCCCTGCCTCTCACACCCCAGCTTAGTGTTTGTCCTCTCTGCCTCTCACACCCCAGCTTAGTGTTTGTCCTCTCTGCCTCTCACACCCCAGCTTAGTGTTTGTCCTCCCTGCCTCTCACACACCTAAGCTTAATGTGTGTGTCCTCCTTGCCTCTCACACATCCCAGCTTAGTGTGCGTTCTCTCTGCCTCTTACACACCCAAGCTTAGTGTGTGTCCTTCCTGCCTCACACACCTCAGCTTAGTGTGTGTCCTCCCTGCCTCACACACCCCAGGTTAGTGTGTGTTCTCCCTGCCTCACACACCCCAGGTTAGTGTGTGTCCTTCCTGCCTCACACACCCCAGGTTAGTGTGTGTCCTCACACACACCCCAGGTTGAGTGTGTGTCCTCCTGGTTGGTGTGTGTCCTCTGCCTCACACCCACACACACCCCAGGTTAGGTGTGTGTCCTCCCTGCCTCCACACACCCAGGTTAGTGTGTGTCCTCCTGCCTCACACACCCAGGTTAGTGTGTGTCCTCCCTGCCTCACACACCCCAGGTTAGTGTGTGTCCTCCTGCCTCACACACCCCAGGTTAGTGTGTGTCCTCCCTGCCTCACACACCCCAGGTTGGTGTGTGTCCTCCTGCCTCACACACCCCAGGTTAGTGTGTGTCCTCCCTGCCTCACACACCCCAGGTGTGTGTGTGTCTCTCCCTACCTCACACACCCCAGGTTGAGTGTGTGTCCTCCTGCCTCACACACCTCAGGTTAGTGTGTGTCCTCCCTGCCTGCCTCCACACACCCCAGGTTAGTGTGTCCTCCCTCCTCCCACACACCCCCAGGTTAGTGTGTGTCCTCCTGCCTCACACACCCCAGGTTGGTGTGTGTCCTCCTATACACACCAGGTTAGTGTGTGTCCTCCTCACACCACCTCCACACCCCAGGTTAGTGTGTGTCCTCCTGCCTCACACACCCCAGGTTAGTGTGTGTCTGCCTCACACACCCCAGGTCCTTGCCTCCACACCCCAGGTTGACACACCTCAGGTTGTGTGTGTCCTCCCTGCCTCCACACACCCCAGGTTGTCTGTGTCCTTCCTCCTCCAGGTTAGTGTGTGTCCTCCTACCTCACACACCCCAGGTTAGTGTGTGTCCTCCTGCCTCACACACCCCCAGGTTAGTGTGTGTCCTCCCTGGTTAGTGTGTCCTCCACACACCCCACACCCTGGGTTGGTGTGTCCTTCCTCTCTTAGTGTGTCCTCCTTGCCTCACACACCCCAGGTTAGTGTGTGTTCCTCCTCCTCCACACACACCCAGGTTGGTGTGTAGTGGTTTCCCCCTCACACACCCCAGCCTCCACACACCCCAGGTTGTGTGTGTCTCCTACACACCCCAGGTTGTGTGTGTCCTCCCTGCCTCACACACCTCCAGGTTAGTGTGTGTTCCTCCTCACACACCCCAGGTTGGTGTGTGTCTCCTCCTCACACACCCCAGGTTAGTGTGTGTCCTCACACACCCCAGGTTGGTGTGTGTCTCTACCTCACACACCCCAAGGTTGGTTAGTGTGTGTCCTCCTCTGCCTCCTCACACACCCCAGGTTGGTGTGTGTCCTCCCTCCTCCCTGCCTCACACACCCCCCCAGGTTGGTGTGTGTCCTCCTGCCTCACACACCCCAGGTTGTGTGTGTCCCCTGCCTCACACCTGGTGGTGTGTGTCCTCCCTCCTCCCCACCCCAGGTTAGTGTGTGTCCCCTGCCTCACACACCTCCACACACCCCAGGTTGAGTGTGTGTTCTCCTACTCCCACACACCCCAGGTTGTGGTGTTGTCCTCCCTGCCTCACACACCCCAGGTTGGTGTGTGTCCTCCTGCCTCACACCCCCAGGTTAGTGTGTGTCCTCCCTGCCTCACACACCCCAAGCAATTGTGTCTCCCTCCCTCACACACACCCCTTCCAACAATGAAAGAAACGATTGTATACTGTTGAGTGTTTGTCCATATCTCTGTGTATACTCAGTGTGCTGCCTTGGTGGCGTGTGTGTCCTCCCTGCCTCATACTCAGTGCTGTATAGTGGCGTGTGTATGCTCCTGCCTCAATTAACTGTATGGTGACGTGTGTATACTCAGTGCTGTATAGTGGCGTGAGTATACTCAGTGCTGTATAGTGTGTGCGTGCATGTCAGTGCTGTATAGGTGGCATGTGTATACTCAGTGAGTGGCGTGTGTAATACTCAGTGCTGTTATGGTGGCGTGTGTATAACTCGAGTGTGTGTATAGTGGCGTGTGTATACTCAGTGCTGTATAGTGGCGTGTGTATAATGGTGTTAGGCGTGTGTTATAGTGGCGTGTGTATACTCAGTGCTGTATAGACGTGTGTGTGCTGTATAGTGGCGTGTGTATACTCAGTGCGTGTATAGTGGCGTGTGATATAGCGTGTGTTATAGTGGCGGTGTGTATACTCAGTGCTGTATAGTGGCGTGTGTATACTCAGTGCTGTATAGTGGCGTGTGTATACTCAGTGCTGTATAGTGGCGTGTGTATACTCAGTGCTGTATAGTGGCGTGTGTATACTCAGTGCTGTATAGTGGCGTGTGTATACTCAGTGCTGTATAGTGGCGTGTGTATACTCAGTGCTGTATAGTGGCGTGTGTATACTCAGTGCTGTATAGTGGCGTGTGTATACTCAGTGCTGTATAGTGGCGTGTGTATACTCAGTGCTGTATAGTGGCGTGTGTATACTCAGTGCTGTATAGTGGCGTGTGTATACTCTCGTTTACACCCGCCTGTGTATTAGTCATCTGTTAGCTTTGCTCACTCACCAATTTAACTCAAACGTAAGAAAATTATTATGTTTATTAAAAAGGCAATGTGTTTGAGCTGTTGATTTCACAGTTGTTTGGGGGTTTCGCAGGTGTTTAGGAGTTTTACAGGTGTTTGACGGTTTCACGGGTGATTAGGAGTTTCACAGGTGTTTATTGGTTTCACAGGTGTTGATGGTTTCACAGGTGTTGATGGTTTCACAGGTGTTTGATGGTTTCACAGGTGTTTATTGGTTTCACAGGTGTTGATGGTTTCACAGGTGTTTGATGGTTTCACAGGTGTTTGGAGGTTTCACAGGTGTTTATTGGTTTCACAGGTGTTTGATGGTTTCACAGGTGTTCGGAGGTTTCACAGGTGTTTGATGATTATGTAACACAAAGGGACCGCTTATACCGTGCGTGATCGTACTGGTGCCGACGACCGTGATACCATAAGTGCCTCTAATACTACTGTAGCTGGTAATGAACTCTACTACTACTACTACTACTACTACTACTACTACTACTACTACTACTACTACCTCTCCTTTCCTATTACTATTAATAAGAGGACTAGTAGTACTAATAATTATATGTGTGTGTGTGTGTGTGTGTGTGTGTGTGTGTGTAAACCTCTCTTTCATGTCAGTTTACATATATCTTGATTTATCCAGCCACAGCATATTACCTACTGTATATAATTAAGACTTAATTGAAAAAAACCCAAAAGACAGGAGAGTATTTAAAATTTGTTTTTGTTTTAATTACGTTTTATCAGAATATCGATTTTTCTTAGTGTTTTTTTTTTTTTAGATTATTTCACTTTCTTATCATATTCCAAGTTCTCTTTTCGTTCCATCAAGACACCAAGATTTTTATTTTTTTATCGATAGATATCTGGTACAGCCCACCAGGTGTTGGGTGTTACACAGGTGTCCCGGGTGTTGCAGATTGTGTTAGATGTTACAGTGTGTTAGCTGTTACGGGTGTATTAGGTGTTACAGGTGTCAGGTGTTGCAGGTGCGTTAGATGTTACAGGTGTGTTAGGTGTTACAGGTGTATTAGCGCTGTGTTGCAGGTGTGTCCAGGTGTTACAGGTGTGTTAGCTGTTACAGGTGTGTCAGGTGTTACAGGTGTGTTAAGTGTTAGGGTGTGTTGGCTGTTACAAGGTGTCCAGGGTGTGCAGGTGGTGAATAATGAATCTTCGGAGGTGAGGTTTTTGTGCGAGAGAGGTAGTGATTATTACCATGATTAGGTGGGCGTGTTGCTTCTCTCTCCTCTCTCTCTCTCTCTCGTAGCTTCCCCTTTTTTCTACTGTAATTTAGCCTCTACACACACACACACACACACACACACACACACACACACACACACACACACACACACACTGCAGTCGAGGAAGGGCAGCCAAGCATCCTGCAGACCCACACACAGACGAAACATTGTACTGAAAAATGCAGTCCACGTCATCCTTCCGGGCCTTGTTAATTGGTCCCCTTGCTCAAGCTGGGAGTCAGAACTAAGATGTATTACTACGCCTGGGGTCATTTGGGGTCACCTGGGGTCAGAGATGTATTGCTTTATTTTATCTGAGGATTTTGGGGGGGGTCACGGAGGGTCAAAAGGGCAATACGTTACTTTCTGTGGGGTCATTTAGGGTCACCTGTGGTCTCGGTTAGAAGAGATATATTACTGCCTCTCAGAACCATGTAAGGTCATCTAGGGTTATTTGGGGTCAGGTGGGGTCACGAGGGTCAGTGTTATGGTCAAGAGTGGATCGGTTGAGAATGTGAAGAGAAGGATATATATATATACAAACCTGTCACGGAAATAGGTGTCTGTGTGTGTGTGTGTGTGTGTGTGTGTGTGTGTGTGTGTGTGTGTGTGTGTGTGTGTGTGTGTGTGTGTGTGTGTGTGTGTGTTGCTGCAGCGTAGGGTCCAAACCTGTAGCCGTGTTTTTTCGGGTAGGAGGGGAGGGAGGGAAGGAGGGAGGTAAGCAAGGGAAGGAAAAGGGAAGGAAGGAAGGAGAAATCTTGGTATCATTAGAATAGTTATAATAGTGATCAACAAATAATAATAATAATAATATGGTCAAATTTATGAGTCTAGGTCCCGATTCTAAAACATCGGTTAATTTGGGGCCCATTTGGACAGGGGCCTGGTAGTACTGGGGTCTAGTAGCACCTTGTCACAACCGACGGGGAACAGTTTGTAGTAATAGTAAGTAAGATGGCACTGTCAGGCACTTTCGTCATTCTGGCACTCTTGTCCGTCACACAGCCAATGAGGTGTAGCCAGTGACCCGCCTAGGAGAGAGAGAGGGGGGGGGGGCAGAGAGAGAGAGAGAGAGAGAGAGTTATGTTTACGATGAATCTGTAGAAACCACCGCCTGGCACCCCTCTCTCTCTCTCTCTCTCTCTCTCTCTCTCTCAGGCCGGTATATTGTCCCCAGCCTGGCTTGGTGGTGGGCAGCGTCATCATGGAAAAGGTTTCTCGATTCTCATTCGTGTCGGATATTGGCTGGTAGGACCCGACCACACTAGACGGGCCCGACCACACTAGACGGGCCCGACCACACTAGACGGGCCCGACCACACTAGACGGGCCCGACCACACTAGACGGGCCCGACCATACTAGACGGGCCCGACCATACTAGACGGGCCCGACCACACTAGACGGGCCCGACCACGCTAGACGGGCCCCACCACACTGGGCGGGCCCGACCACACTAGACGGGCCCGACCACACTAGACGGGCCCGACCATACTAGACGGGCCCGACCACGCTAGACGGGCCCGACCACACTAGACGGGCCCGACCATACTAGACGGGCCCGACACACACACACACACACACACGCGCGCGCGCGCGTTCTTATTGAAGTCATATCAATACATATCGCTGTTGGAAGAGTTTCTGTTGTGTTATGAGATATTAGTGTTGTGAGTTGTGAGGAAGTTTGGCAACATTGTCCTGACTGATGAGTTGTGAGGAAGTTTGGCAACATTGTTAGGTAGCACTCAGGGTGAGTGTGTGTTGTGACAGGGTAGCACAGGGTGAGTGTGTGTACAGGGTGAGTGAGTGTACAGGTTGAGTGTGTGTACAGGGTGAGTGTGTGTACAGGGTGAGTGTGTGTACAGGGTGAGCGTGTGTACAGGGTGAGTGTGTGTACAGGGTGAGTGTGTGTACGGGGTGAGTGTGTGTACAGGGTGAGCGTGTGTACAGGGTGAGTGTGTGTACAGGGTGAGCGTGTGTACAGGGTGAGTGAGTGTACAGTGCCACTGATAGAGGTACACGTGTGTTTACAGTACATATTATTGATACAGTTCCATGTTTATTCATACATATGTATATTTTGTATTCCGGTATACACTCACATGTGTATTAAGGTTATCCAACTGTTTCACAAATTACGAAATTTCTTGTAGGTGTTTGTACTCTAACAGGTGTGTGTGTGTGTGAGGGGAATACTGGCTACTTAATGTACTGTGTATACTCTTCCAAGAATATATATATATACAGTAATAAATTCATTCATTCATTTAGTTATGCATAGCTAGACACTGGCTCATCAGAACACACACATTCTTACACAAGCACGCATGAATTTAAGGTATTACTCACACACACGCACTCACACACACACATTTCACAACCTCCCATGTCTCGTATGTATGAAGTTACAATAAAACAAATGTAGTGGGGAAAAATATTATGCATTCAAAGGTTAAATAATTTATTTATGTATGCATATCTGGAGGCAGCAGCACCCGTGTAGAGATTATTGAAGGTGACCTGCCCGTAGCCTGTGTTTCCTGCTGCCCTGTGCTAAGGTGGCAATAACCACAGCAGCCTCTCTCTCTCTCTCTCTCTCTCTCTCTCTCTCTCTCTCTCTCTCTGTCTCTCTCTCTCTTAGCCCTTTCCTAGCCCCCATCCCAAAGCCACAATCCCATTACTAACCTGGGACTCCCTCTCATCCCTCTTTTCCCTCTCTTCCCTCACCTCCCTCTCATCCCTCTTTTCCCTCTCTTCCATCACCTCCCTCACCCTCTCCTCCCTCTCCTCCCTCACCTCCCTCACCCCTCTCCTTCCCTCACCTCCCTCTCCTCCCTCTCCTCCCCTCACCTCTTCCCCTCACCTCCCTCTCTTCCCTCCCCTCCCTCCCTCCCTCTCTTCCCTCCACCTCCCTCTCCTTCCTCTTTTCCCTCTCTTCCCTCACCTCCCTCTCTTCCCCTCACCTCCCCCTCACCTCCCCCCTCCCTACCCTCCCTCTCATCCCTCTTCCCTCTCTTCCTCCACCTCCCCTCTGCCCTCTCCTCCCCTCTCCTCCCTCCACCTCCCCTCCACACCTCTCTTCCCTCCCTCCCTCTCCTCCTCTCCTCCCTCCCACCCTCTCTTCCCTCACCTCCCTCTCTTCCCTCTCCTCTCTCTCCTCCCCTCTCTTCCCTCCCCCTCCCTCACCTCCCTCTCCTCCCCCTCTCCTCTCTCTCCTCCCTCTCCCCTTCCTCTTCCCTCCCTCCCTCTCCTCCCTCTCCTCCCTCACCCCTCTCCCTCCCTCTCCTCCCCTCTCTTCCCCTCCCTCCCTCTCCCTCCCTCTCCTCCCTCACCCCTCTCTCTCTCCTCCCTCTCTTCCCTCTCTTCCCTCCCTCCCTCCCTCCCCTCCCTCCCTCTCCTCCCCTCTCCTCTCTCTTCTCCCTCTCCTCCCTCTCCCTCTCTCCCCTCTCTTCCCTCACCTCCCCTCTCTTCCTCACCTCCCTCTCTCTCCTCCCTCTCCCCTCTCTTCCCCTCCCCCTCCCTCCTCCCTCTCCTCTCTCCTCCCTCTCTCCCTCTCCTCCCCTCCCCTCCCCTCCTCCCTCTCTCTCTCCTCCCCTCTCTTCCCTCACCTCCCTCTCCTCCCCTCTCTTCCCTCCTCCCCCTCTCCTCCAGCTCTGCTCTCTGTCTCTTCTCTGTTCTAGTCCACCTTTAGCTCAGTCAAGCCTCATCCTACCCTCATCCTACCCCAATCCTAGCTCTATCCTAGCCCCATCTTAGCCTTATCCTTGTCCTAGCTCTAGCCCCATCCTAGCTCTAGTCTAGCCTCACCTCACCTCACCTCTCACTATCTACCCTCACCTCTCACTGTCTACCCTCACCTCTCACTGTCTAGTCTCACCTCTCACTGTCTAGTCTCACCTCTCACTGTCTAGTCTCACCTCTCACTGTCTAGTCTCACCTCTCACTGTCTACTGTCTAAAATCCTCTTCATCCTAGTAGGCACAGGAGAGAGAGAGAGAGAGAGAGAGAGAGAGAGAGAGAGAGAGAGAGAGAGAGAGAGAGTGAGAGAGAGAGAGAGAGAGAGAGTCTAAATTGATCTTGAATATGAAAATGTTTGTTTGCTCTATACAGCCAGAATTATATTGCTAACTTGTAGTCATTTTTCCTCGGTGTGGCTTAGTGTGGATGTGGTTTTGTGGAAGTGTGTGTGGCTGCTTGGTGGATATGTGTAACAATGTTGTGTTGTGGCGCGTTGGCCGTGTGCAAGTTGTGTTATAGCGGCTGTGTTTATATTGTGTTGGGCTGTGTTACGCTTTGTTGTGGTTGTGTGTGTTGCTGTGTTGTGTGTGGTTGTGTTGTGGCTGTGTTGTGGTTGTGTTGTGGTGGCTCTGTGTGGCTGTGGGCGGGCAGGGTTCACACCGTAGCGGTTTACACAACACTTGGGCCTCAGGTTAACTAAATCTTTTGTGGCTGTTCTCTGAGCGTGACGGTGTCAGGTTAAGTTATTACAGTATGTTCCTGCTGTTGTGCGCTGAGTCACTGTTGTGGTGCACTCTGAGTCACTGTTGTGGTGCACTCTGAGTCACTGTCACGACCCTGTGTACTGAGTCACTGTCACGACCTTGTGCACTCTTCATACACCTGTCATGTACACCTTGTGTGGTCGAGACGGTCATCTTGTTCGGTCACTGTATCAGAGACGTCAAACATCTGTCTAACCTGTGTTATGAACAGGTGTTTAATTATGGTGTTAACGGGTGTTTAATTGTGGTGTTAACAGGTGTTTCATTATTAGGCGTTAACAGGTGTTTAATTATGGTGTTAACAGGTGTTTAATCAGCACATGTTTATCTTCTACTCTGAAGGGATTAAATACAAATATTAAATGAGTATATCTGGTGTTTACAGGTGTTTTTCTTGGGTTATAACAGGTGTTTGTGTAGTGTATAGGTAGTGTTATCAAGTGTGTGTTTTTTTTAACATGTATTTGACTTCAGTATTATGAGGTGGTTTTCATTGGTATGGACAGGTATTTTACTATATTAACAGATGTTCACTATTAACAGATGTTGACTATGACATTAACAGATGTTGACTATGATATTAACAGATGTTGACTATGATATTAACAGGTGTTTATCTTCCCTACACAGGAGGGATCGAATGGTGTGGGGGCGGAGTTGGCAGCATCGCCGCGGAGGCAGGTGGCGGGGCCGTCCCGAGCCAGGGATCCCCCCAGCATGGTCGTCCAGGGGGACTTTCGCAAGGTGGGTGTCCTGCACTCTCTTGTTCCACCCTCCTACACCTCTTCTACACCTCTCCTACACACGTCTCGGACACTTCAACACACCCCTGCACACCTTAGCATCTCTTTCACACCCTTCAATGGACAAATACACACCCTCACACCCCTGCACACTTTGTACACGCTTACACACTCCTACACTGTCATCATTCTGCATATCCCTACACCCTCTACTACACTTCTTTACACTCCTGTTCTATTGCACACAGTCTTACACCCGTCTGTAGTTTTTTGTACCATTTTGTAGACTTTATACATCTATCAACACACACTTACACCCTTCTACACGTTCTAACACCCCTTTGCACATTCTAACACCTTTCTACACATTCTAACACATATTTACATATTCTAACACCCCTTTACACTTTCTAACACCTTTTTACACTTTCTAACACCCTTCTACACATTCTAACACCCCTTTAGACACTCCTATAGTTTCTTATGCTAGGAGTCTGTTACCTCCCCACACTACAGTTGTTCCTCTCAGCTCAATGACCCAGAAACTAAGTGTGTCTCAGTGTCTGTCCGTCTGTTTCTTGATGTTAGAGCATAACACACAAAACATTCCAGAGTATTTTAATGAGAGTGTGTTTGTAAATTAAGCTGTAGGTAAAGGTATGTTATTTGCTAGATAAGATGAATATATTAATGTTATTTATTTGTGTTAGGTGAGGATGTAAATTATTAATGTTTGTTTATATTCTTGAGGTATAATGAATGACTGTTAGTATTGGTCCTTACCTGTGACACCTGTTGAGTATGGACAGTCTTACACATCACCATGACAACACGTTTATAAACTTTACAAGAAGTGTTATGGTGTTACAGCTGTTATTTTATGTTATCCTGCCGCTGTATTTTGTATTATTTAGTTTATAGAATTTTAATGGTGAAGGGATATTAGTATAGACTGTATTGTTGTTTTTTATTTATATTTTTACACTACAAGTTTGATAAAAAATAAAATTTACTTAGACTAAGATTAACGATTAAAAGGAATTCCGTCCACACACACACACACACACACACACACACACACGGATGGCATATACTTGGCCTTGGACCATCCAGTGTACAGCACAAAGCTCTGGAGAGGAGATAGGATCTGGAAGTGCTGACTGAGGTAGCTGGAGCGTCCCCCCCCCTTCCGCCTACCACCCACCTCTGGCCTCTCTCCACCATCACCAGGAGTGTTGTTAGGCTAGTAGAGGTTGTTAGGAGATAACGGTTGTTAGGCTAGGACTCCCATATGGGTATTTTTGTATAAACGAAACTTATGAACACCTGGGGCCTATTACAACAAGGGTCTAGAATTCAAATTAGATCAGGGACCAATTAGAACAACGACCAATTAGATCAGGGGCCAATTAGAACAAGAACCAATTAGAACAAGGATCAATTAGATCAGGGGCCAATTAGAACAAGAACCAATTAAAACAAGGGCCAATTAGAACAAGAGCCAATTAGAACAAGGACCAATTAGATCAGGGGCCAATTATAACAAGGACCAATTAGATCAGGGGCCAATTAGAACAAGGACCAATTAGATCAGGGGCCAATTAGAACAAGGACCAATTAGATCAGGGGCCAATTAGAACAAGAACCTATTACCTTTGGGGCCTATTTGGACCTAGGCCCATCAGGACTGTGCTGTAAGAGGACTAAAGTCAGCAGTAATGGGTTCTTTCGGCACTGGGCCTATTACTACCGAGGTCTATTAGGACTTGAATCCATTGGTACTGGGGCCCGTGAGGACTGGGTTTATAATGGACCTGGCGACGATCAGAACTAGGGGCCTATTAACTCAATGGCCTTTTATTGTATATCTGAGCCCTATTAGATCCAAGGCCTATTTCGCTATCTTGCACAAGGAGAGAGAGAGAGAGAGAGAGAGAGAGAGAGAGAGAGAGAGACCTGAAGAACAGCAGATATTTAAAGTGCTGCATAATGGCCCAAAATCAATACAGCTGCCCCGAACAGCATATGGCTGCAATAACAAGATGTCACGGTACAGCAACAATGCCTGCAATAACGTCAGTAATAGCCATCACAGCATCAATAACACCCATCACAGCATCAATAACAGCCATCACAGCATCAATAACACCCATCACAGCATCAATAACATCCATCACAGCATCAATAACACCCATCACAGCATCAATAACAGCCATCACAGCATCAATAATACTCATCACGGCTGTAAAGGGAACAGCAACGGTGTTATGGAGACACTCACTTACTCACTTAATCTCTCACTCACTCACTCACTCACTCACTCACGGCATCGGCAGGGCGGGCATTAGGAACTGACTTTATCTCAAGCTAGTGAGGCGGGCCCCATGGTTAACGGCGGCACAGGAGGAAGGGATATCGCCTGGCGTAAACTTTGACTTATGCCTGAGCGGGTCGACATCGTCTGATAGATTAGACTCAAGTTGTGGTACACGAAAACTTGATGCTCAACTTGTAGATTCTGGGAGAGTGTGTGTGAGGGAGGGGGGGCTGGTTACTGTGAATTCTGATACCGAGTGTGTTGAGGGAGGGAGGTGAGTGTGTTGAGGGAGGGAGGTGAGTGTGTTGAGGGAGTGAGGTCAGTGTGTTGAGGGAGGGAGGTGAGTGTGTTGAGGGAGGTGAGTGTGTTGAGGAGTGAGGGAGGTGTGGGAGGGGGTGAGTGTGTTGAGGGAGGAGGTGAGTGTGTTGAGGGGAGGTGGAGTGCGTTGGGGAGGGACGGAGTGTGTGTGTGTGTGTGTGTGTGTTTAGAGAACCAGCACCCACTAAACACTCACCAACACCCTCAACACCACAACACCCTCCAACACCCACCAACACCCTCCAACACCCTCCAACACCCTCAACACCTCCAACACCACCAACACCCCAACACCCTCCAACACCCCTCCAACACCCTCCAACACCCTCCAACACCCTCCAACACCCTCCAACACCCTCCAACACCCTCAACACCTCCAACACCCACCAACACCCACCAACACCTCCAACACCCTCCAACACCTCCAACACCAACACCCTCCAACACCACAACACCCTCAACACCCCTCAACACCCCCAACACCCTCCAACACCCACCAACACCCACAACACCCTCAAACACCCTCCAACACCCTCCAACACCTCCACCCTCCAACACCCTCCAACACCTCCAACACCCTCCAACACCCTCCAACACCACCAACACCACCAACACCCTCCAACACCCTCCAACACCCTCCAACACCCACCAACACCCTCCAACACCCTCCAACACCCTACCCACCAACACCCTCCAACACCCTCAACACCTCAACACCCTCCAACACCCTCAACACCCTCCAACACCCTCAACACCCCACCCCAACACCCTCCAACACCCACCAACACCCTCCAACACCCTCCAACACCCTCCAACACCCTCCAACACCCTCCAACACCCTCCAACACCCTCAACACCACCAACACCCTCAACACCTCCACACCCTCCAACACCACCAACACCCTCAACACCCTCCAACCCACCAACCCCTTTGCCCAGAACCATTTTCTTCGTCCACTTCTGCATCGCCCTGAGTGTCCCTAAGTGCTGTTGGCTCTTGTGTATTAATTGTGGCCCTGTGTGTGTGAGTGGCCCTGATGGTGTGTCCCTGTGTGTGTGTGTGTGTACGTGTTTGGCCCTGTGTGTATGTGAATGCCCCTCACACGCCCGTAGATAAATGCTACATCCCACTAACACGTCCGTAGCATACTAGGGAGCCACACAACTGTCCGTGGTTTATCCCGTACATGAACGTGATAACTCATGATTGATATTCTTAAAATCTGAAGAATTTCGGGAACATAATGAGTGTTCGACTTTGGGTTGTAGTCAATTAATCCACGACAGACATACAGACAAAGATTAAGTTTTTGTATCAATGGTAAATCTTAAACTAAATTCCATCAATTTAAGTAAAAACATCTTAAAGGTTTGGGAATGGCTGGGTGAGAGTTGATGTGTGACTGTGTGGAAGTTATACGTCTGTCGGTGAAATGTGTCGGTGAGGGTAGGAAGCAATCTCAATATTACCTCACAGGGAGACGACGCGAGGTGAGGTTAAGGTAGGAAAGTCCCTCCTCCTCCCTCCCTCCCCCCTTCCTACTCCTTTCCCCCTCCCTCCCTCCCTCCCTCCTTCCTCCCCTTCCTACTCCTTTCCCCCTCCCTCCTCCTCCCTCCCCCTTTCTCCTTTCCCCCTCCCTCCCTCCTTCTCCCCCCTTCCCTCCTTCCCCTCCCCAACTTTCCCTCCTCCACCCCTCCCCCACAGTCCTGCCACAACAAAGTCCAGACTGCTGTAACTCTTAACATTAATAACAAATGACTGATTATCGAACTCCTGTGATACCTAACCTGACCTAACTAACCTAACCTAACCTAAATTAAATGACAAGTTTTGGTGGGGGTTAAAATCGCATTCTTCTTTGTACGAGATATCATGTACATAACTCCTGTACACACACACACACACACACACACACACACACACACACACACACACACACACACACACACACACACACACACACACACACACACACCAGAAGTACAAATTAGTGTATGTATCTTTTCCTGGAATGACGAAAACAAATAGCATTACTTCTCATGGACTTAAAATAGCCTAAGGTTGTTTTAATAGTTTGAATAGAGACAATACGAGAATCATTAGACACCGTGTTTAAAAGTTCTCTTAAACTAGGACACCTGATATGACCCAAAAAAGATCTTAATTCCCTTTCAATTTGGTCATCCACGTTCATCAAGATAATCAGAGGTCAATCAGAGGTCATGTGGTAGGAGATGGGGGATTCATCAGAGGTCAATCAGAAGTCGTTGGTTAGGAAGGGGAGGTTTCATCAGAGGTCAGAGGTCATGGGTTGGAAGGTGGAGGGTTCATCAGAGGTCATATGTCATGG
>NW_024711406.1:175000-243310 GCF_018991925.1 Homarus americanus
CAGGTGAAATAATTACATCATTTGGTGTAGGTACTGAGAAAATCCAGGTACAATACAGGTATAGGTACGATTTATAATTGGTATAGATACAGGTACAAACACAGGTACAGCCATTACCACACGTATCACAAACTACCGTGTAGATACAGTTAGTTATCTTGTCTCATTCGCCACTAAGCCATTGTCCTCCTACAGGTTAGCGGCATCAGCACGGAGATCTTCCGGCAGATTGAGACAGTCGAGAATGACCATGATGCATCGACGGCAGCAGCTCTGGACGTGGTGGAGGCGGGGAGAGATGGTGGTGCGTCTCCTCGACCCCCGCACACTCAGTCGCCAAGCTTACGACCAGGCCAAGCGCTTCCTCGCCGCCCAGGTACGAGTGAGTTTATATTGTTGTTGATCTAACCTTACTTCCTCACCTTACCTTACCTTACCTTACCTTACCTTACCTTACCTCACCTTACCTTACCTTACCTTACCTTACCTTACCTCACCTTACCTCCATACCTCCTTACCTTCTACCTTACCTTACTACTTCACCTTACCCCTTGCTTACCTTACCTTTATACTTACCTTACCTCTTACCTCTTATACTTACCTTACCTTACCTTACATACCTTACCTTACCTTACTTCACCTTACTACATACCTTACCTTACCTTACATACATACACTCACCTTACTTACATACCTTACTTCATACCTTGCCTTACCTTACATACCTCACCTTGCAACACTTACCTTACCACCTTACCCCCACCTTACTTACCTTACCTTACCTTACTATACCTTTACCTCACCTTCCTTACCTTACTACCTTCCTTACCTTACCTTACCTTACCTTACCTTACTTCACCCCATACCTTACCTTTACCTTTACATACCTTATACATACCTCCTTACCTTCTTACCTACCTTACTTTACCTTACCTTTTATACCTTACTACCTTACCTTTTACATCACATACATATACCTTACATACCTTTACCTTTTTACCTTCTTACCTTTACTTACCTTACATACATACCTTACTTTACCTTACAACACATACCTTACCTTCTCCTTACCTTACATACCTTACCTTACCTTACCTTATACATACATACATATACTTTACTTCACCTTACCTCCTAACTTTACATACCTTACCTTACTTTACTTCACATACCTTACCTTACCTTATACCTTTTATACATAACTTACCTTACCTTACTTCACCTCACCTTACCTTACCTTACCTTACCTCTGTGTCGAAATCCTATTCAGATCTCTTTCTCTTAATCTTCCTCCTGTGCCCCGATGATCTACTCACCGCCACACTGCCCGTTATCACACACACACACACACACACACACACACACACACACACACACACTCTCATGCACTCACACATCACGACACAGGAAATTTTCTTGTTAGGATCGAGGCCTAACCTAACCTAACCAAACCTATCCTAACCTAACCTAGCCTATCCTCTTCCTCCTCCTCCTCCTCCCCACCGCCCTGTTCCCCGTCCCCGTCCTCTTCCTCCTCCTCCTCCTCATTTTCTCCTGTTCTTCTTCCTCCTCTTCCTCCTCCTACCCCCTCCCCCCTCCCCCCCCTCTTCCTCCCCTCTTGCACGGGGAAGTTCCTCTTGAATATCGGACACAGTGTCGGCAGCGTAACTCAATCTCATACCTGTCATGACCACCCCAGGTACACCCTCTCATGGAGTGGGGGGAGGGGGCGGAGAGTGGTGTGTGGGGCATCTCATGGAGTGGGAGGATAGAGAGGGGAGAGGAGAGGTATGGATACAAAGCCTCTCAAATAAGATGTTGGTCATGAAGGCAGTAATCGACCGAGTGGGAGTTTGTTTGTTGTCAGTGAGTGGGAGTGAGTGGGAATGGTAAAGATGACAGTGGGGAGGGAGTACAGTATACTGAGTACAGCTTACGAGTGAACTGTGTGTTAGGAAGAGTTTATTGTGTTGTAAGCTGACAGGAAAGTGGAGGCCAATGGTTGTGTTTTGAGAGAGAATAGAAATAGTTCAAGAGACAGGCGAGTGGTGTGTGTGTGTGTGTGTGTGTGTGTGTGTGTGTGTGTGTGTGTGTGTGTGTGAGAGCAGGACACAGACAACAAGATACACGGAGCATCAATGTCAGTTTCTTAGAGTGTGGCAACAGCTTTGTACAACAATGGTCTGGTTAAAGCCCCGTAAAATATGAAAATAATATTGAAACATTGTCTTCAATTTGGGTCAAGTTTATAGGACGGTTACTGAGGGTTGGCCAGCGGCGTTTACCAGAGCTGGCCATGACTCTCTCTCTCTCTCTCTCTCTCTCTCTCTCTCTCTCTCATCCCTGTGAAGAAGAGAACCATTTTAGTAGTAATAGTATTTTACTTTTTTATATTTTACATTAATATAAAATATATCACTATTTTTATCGTTATGATCACTCAAAAGGGTGAATATAGTGTTTACCCTCGTCTCTCCGTTCGTCAGTCTGTCTGTCCGTCCCTTCATCAGTCACGAAAAGTTTGTTCGAGTAAACTGGCCCTAAGTTTTTAATCGGATTAATTTGAAACTTGGAAGTCCGTCTAAACATCGTGTAAAGTCCGTCTAAACATCGTGTAAAGTCAGTCTAAACATCGTGTAAAGGCCTACATGTTATCTACCTGTAGTTGTTACGCTCAACAATCGTTAAGGTCAATTTTCATGATAAAGAGGAAGACGATAAAGCTGATCCATGATTGGCCAAGAACTCACCTACAAGTTGAGAGATTGATAGTGATTGGCTGAGGAGGAGTTAAGGCTGGGGTGAGGGTCATTGGTTGTTGTCACGTGAGGAGGGCGCAGGAGGGCAGAGTAGTTGATGATGTACAACTCTAGTATATCAGGTGCTGTTGTGGGTTACCTCGGGAGGGTCAGTTTTGTGTGGACTTTGTTTTCTTAGATGTTAACGTAACCAATCTAATATTGCTTGATGTAAACATTCAGTCTTTTCTTGTCTTGCCAGAACTACTTGTGCTAGATATTTAAGTTGTTTGCCTGACTGATGTGGTTGTTTATCCTCAGAACACCAAGTTCAGCGTGCAGATGGTGGAGATAGTGAAGCGCCCCGGGCAGACGCTGGGACTGTACATTCGTGAGGGCAACGGCGCCGACCGTGCTGAGGGCGTGTTCATCTCCCGCATCGCCCTGGAGTCTCCCGTCTACAACTCCGGCTGCCTACGTGTGGGAGACGAGATCCTGGCGGTAAACCTGGTGGACGTGACGCGCATGGGCCTGGACGACGTGGTCATCATCATGAGCATCCCGCGCCGCCTCCTTCTCACCACCAGGTCGCGGCGGGGTGGACGGGGGGCGCCGCCATCTCCACAGCCCAGACACGAGCCTAAGCCGCCGCCCGTCGTCGTCATCAAGAAGGAGTACGAAGAGGAGCCTCCAGAAGACTCGAACAGTAACGGG
This sequence comes from Homarus americanus, assembly GCF_018991925.1. Lineage (NCBI taxonomy): Eukaryota > Metazoa > Arthropoda > Malacostraca > Decapoda > Nephropidae > Homarus > Homarus americanus. The sequence continues at coordinate 178,453 of NW_024711406.1, forward strand.
GACACGCTGCGCTTCGGTGCTATGGCTGGGCGGCCGCCACCGCCACCTTCTCGGCCGCCGCCCGGAGTACCACAAACTCAGGAATCTAGATTCAGCACACTGCCTCGGTACCGCCCTCCGGAAACTATGTCAGCACTCCGTCACGAGGAACCGCTAATATACTATGGCACAAGAGGAATACCGGGTAAAGGTCCCTTCGGTGTGCCCCAGCAAGCACCCCAAGGAGCCCCGCCCGGTATGATGGGGGCCCCAATAGGCCCTCATGCTACCCATCCTGGTTACCAACCGCGGAGTGGCCGCCAAGCAGGGGTGCCAGGCGCCCCCATCCAGCAGTACGGCGCTCCACCCCGTCCGCCTATTGGGTCGGACATAGAGCGCTACTACCAACCTCCCCCACCAGTCATCACGGAACAGCCGCGGCCGCAACAGCAGCAGCACTTTACACCATACGAACGGTCATATCCCAAGACGTTAGAGTCACTAGCAGAGCGTGTGCACTCTTTCTACGGGCCTCTTCCGGGTGAACTAGTGGATGTCGCGGCTCTACAGGCGGGGCAGATCCCAGGGAGGCAAATGCGGCCCCAGGAGCCACCGATGTACGGAACCCTGGGCCGCAGCAGCGTGGGTAGACCCAGGCTAGCCCGCACCCTCAGCGACCAGCGGCTGCCTGCCACAGAACGCGAGAGTCTGAGTGACTATGAAGGCACCGGTCCCTCGGCCCGCCGGCTCAAGGCGACCACACTACAGTATCCCTCGGGGGCACAAGTGACGGACCGGGCCACCCTGGAGCGGTACCAGGAGACCATGAGGCGCTTGAGTGCGCTACGTCAGAGGACGCGCTCCGTGGACTACGCCAGCGACACAGAGGTCACTCTCCCACGGTCGTCCCTCCTGGCGAGGGCGAGGGGCGCCCACCACACCGGAGCTGCAGGAGGCACCGCGGCTGCCCGCTCCAACTCCCTGCCTCGCCACTCCTCCCGCCACCGCGGGGGCTCGCACGTTAGGTTCGAGGCCCGCGGGGGACCGGCGGTGAGCGAGGACGAGAGCGACGGCGCCGTCAGTGCCCCAGAGATGCCCACGGGCACCGAGAGAGGTAAGCCGCCCTCTCTCTACACGCACGGTAAGCTTCTACCCTCACCTGCCTGCCTCCCTGCCTGCCGGACACCCTCACCTCCGCCCACACCCCCGCTCTCTCCTCACACTTCAGTCTGGCTCACTCTCTGTTGTCTCACTACAGTCTACCCTCACACACTCTACTCACACACTCGTAACACAGTACAACTTACACACTTTACACTAACATTTCTTTATTTATTTACACGTTTATCAATGGTTACTCTCTACTGTACCTCTCTCGAACACCTTCAACACACACCAGTTCTTGAAACACACTGTCCCGCCACCAGGAACTACGTTATCTCTCTCTCTCTCTCTCACATGTCATAGCTGCGGCACAGATCATCGACAGCAGAATCATAGTAATCTAGCCAACTGTATCCAAACTCTTCTAACACTATAACTACAACACCTGAAGTGACAAAATAACATTGTCTTTACAGGGTCCAATACTACAAAATTCCCTTTTAAAGGATCCAACACTTCAAACATCTTATATCATGGAATCCAACACTATGAGTCATATATAGAATCCAACACTTTGGTACCTATAAGGACTCCAACTCATTATAACGTTTTATATAAGGGGCCTAATATATAACCACCTTTAATAGGTTCTGAACACCCTATAGCACCTTTAAAAGAGAGTTTACACCACAGTAATTCTTTATCAAGGACTTAATCCTCTATAACATTCAATAACACACTATAACATTCTACGATACTCCTTACATTAGATCGAACACTATAACATTTTATGTATAGGGTTTAATACTCAAGATACTTCTAAATAAAGGTTCCAACACTCTTTAAACACTGTGTATAAGGGATTCAACTCTTATATCACTTATTATAAGGAATCCAACATTCCATAACACAGTATAGTCAAGGCTGCTATCGTCACACCACCTAAACCTACTCTATAAATGGACCACCTGAAAATTACACACCTGTTTATGTCACCTGTTGTTCAATCATCAGGTGAAGTTAACTAGAGGGTGCCTAATCTTCAGGTGGTTCCTATAAACATGCAGCCTCTCAAAACACAACTGATCAACATTCATCATCACTACTGCTCTTCATAGTTCTCTTACTTCATTATCTTCCTTCTACCTGTACCTGTGTCTGTCTTGGCCTAATGGACAATATTACCTGAGTCACACCTGAAGCTGTTCTAAGACACTTTAACTCTTCTTGATATTGTCTACTGAGGGTCTTCCTGACGTACTTGACGCCTCTCTCTCTCTCTCTCTCTCTCTCTCTCTCTCTCTCTCTCTCTCTCTCTCTCTCTCTCTGGGTGGAGGGGGAATCTCCTTTCTTTACAAGCACCCAGTAGTAGTTTGGAACCTCATAATGGCATAAACTACTTAATGACCCCCTAGGGTGTCATGGACGCTGAAGGTGTTTAAATAAAGGAAAAAAATATGAAGAAATAAGGTATGTTGTCGTTCATGTTTAACACACACACACACACACACACACACACACACACACACACACACACACACACCTGTATATACACAGCAGTCAAAGTTACCTAAGCTAAACTAGTGTAATCTAACGTAAGCAAAACTATGTTAACTTAAAAGAAAATAAACTAATTTCTTCTAAACTAATGTAACTTAGACAAAACTAAGCACAAAGACTTAATATTCGAGGTTCTAATTAACGAGAATCACTTGTATACGAGTCCCAGATCAACAGATTCCGCACAAAGAAGAATATTCAGGTCCCAGCTTAGGTTAGGTTAGCTCTAGTTACGTTAGGTTAGGTAAGGTATGGTTAGGTTAGGTTAGTTTTGGTTAGTATAGTTTAAGTTAGGCTCAGTTTGTTAAGTTTCCGTTAGGTTTGGTTAGGTTAGGTTAGTTTGGTTAGTATAGTTTAAGTTAGGCTCAGTTTGTTAAGTTTCCGTTAGGTATGGTTAGGTTAGGTTAGTTTTGGTTAGTATAGTTTAAGTTAGGCTCAGTTTGTTAAGTTTCCGTTAGGTTTGGTTAGGTTAGGTTAGTTTAGAGTCATATTCAGGTACACTCAAAGTTCATTCCTAAAACAATTACATCACCTGAGAGAATCTTAAATAAACCTTGTAGTTAATAATTAAACCCCAGTAGACAACATGACTAAACCTCACACCTGCAGACCCTTAATTTGCATATTAATCTACCTTGAAGAAAGTATATTAAGAAAGTATTAGTTTCCTCTCTGCTCGTAATCTTCAATCTCTTCATATGGAAAAATAACGTTAGTCTTGTGTCCCTTAAACAAACACACACACGTCTCAGTCTAACTTTAACCTGACCTAAACAAACACACACACGTCTCAGTCTAACTTTAACCTGACCTAAACAAACACACACACGTCTCAGTCTAACTTTAACCTGACCTAAACAAACACACACACGTCTCAGTCTAACTTTAACCTGACCTAAACAAACACACACACGTCTCAGTCTAACTTTAACCTGACCTAAACAAACACACACGTCTCCAGTCTAGCTTTACCTGACCTAAACAAACACACACACGTCTCAGTCTAACTTTAACCTGGCCTAAACAAACACACGCACGTCTCAGTCTATTTAGCCTAAACAAACACACACACGTCTCAGTCTAACTTTAACCTGACCTAAACAAACACACACACGTCTCAGTCTAACTTTAACCTGACCTAAACAAACACACACACGTCTCAGTCTAACTTTAACCTGACCTAAACAAACACACACACGTCTCAGTGCAATATATTAAAACCTTAAAGAATTCCTATCACTGTGTCGACGTTAAATCCCCACCATGATTATGTTTTTGAGGGAACGCCAATGGTTTAATCAGATTGTTTTCTAGGGAGGTTTCTATTGGTTTATCTGTTCTTTGAGGGAACGCCCATTGGTTAATCAGATTTTGGAACGAAGAATCCTATTGGTTACTAGAGCGATGCAGCGTTGTTTTGGGAGACTATTATTGTTTACAAGAATACTATTGGCTGATATAACGAAGACAACACAATGTAAATAAACAGACGCCATTGATAACACCAAGAGTGTTTTGTAGATCAAGAGACAACTGTCCTCTAAAAGAATTGATTTTTTTACCAGAATATTAAATCATCTCGTATCACTCACATGTACGGGGTCATACTGGGTCATGTGAGCAGGGTGACCCATGTTGACTGTATCCACGTTCTGTGAGTGTGTACATGTGTTCTTGCCATAACTCTACAGCAAGAAGAACTACAGTGTACGTACATACATGACCCCTACAGCTGCTGTGTTCCTAGGGTCAGTGGGTGAACGGTTAGGGTCAAAGGTGTAAGGTCAGGGTCACAGGGTGTAAGGTCAGGGTCAAAAGGTGAAAAGTCAGGGTCAGAGGGTGTAAGGTTAGGGTCAGAGGGTCAAAGGTTAGGGTCAGAGGGTCAAAGGTTAGGGTCAGAGGGTCAAAGGTTAGGGTCAGAGGGTCAAAGGTTAAGGTCACTACTAAGACAAAGGTCCCAACTGGTGTGAGTGAGTACCTTTAGTGTAGTTGTTCCTTATTGATTGACAGGTAAGGGTGTTTGGGTGGTCATTACAGGTCAAACGTGTAAGTAAAGTAGGTCACTGTGTCATAAAGTAAGTCACTGTGTCATAAAGTAGGTTACTGTGTCATAAACTATGTCATCGTGTCATAAAGTAGGTTACCAAACTCAACAGGTCACCGTCGGGGGGGGGGAGGGGGGCTGTATACAGGTCTACCAGGTATATATTAAAGAATTAAATCGGGTAGAAGTGTTTAAGTTGTGACCTCAGAGACAAGAGGATGAATCAACTTGGCTATGAGTGGTCAACTGGGCCCCATCTAGCCTTAATAGACCCTAGTCCTAATGGGCCCCAGACTTAATGGCTACCAAATTGTAATGGTTACGATAGGAGGGAAGGGGTGAAACCTATTTAACCCACAAGCTGTGACTGGTGACCTCTGACCCTTAGCGCCCAGGTAACAGTGTCATAGGAGGAGTCAGTGTTGTTGAAGGCGAACACATAGAGTTAAATGATGATGCTGGAACGTGTGGTGTACAGTGATGATGATGATGACAATGATGATGATGATGATGCAGAAGTACGTCCACAAACAGAATATAATGAATAATAACAATGGAACAAATATACATAACGCAAGGTTACCGTTCACCTGTGGTAATTAGCAGTCACTACACCTTGGTACCTGGTGTCGTATTAGTGTATCTGGCAGGTGAGGGCGGAGAAGGTCTGATCTCTAGATGTATTAGATCCCTAACCTAACCTAAGTCTAAACTAACCATTCCTAATTGGTCCAGGTCATAATGGGTCTTTGTTATTAATGGATTGGTCTGATAGGTAAAGGGCAGGTGGACTGGTTATTAATTAAGACTAGGGCACATTTTACCAGCGATCTCTGACAGGTATTCATCCGACTCATCATGCCCTACATACATACATACATACATACATACATACATACATACATACATACATACAAAGTTAATTAGAATAATATAATGGTAAGTCATAACAGAGACAGAATAACAACACTCAAGACGGGAATTTCTACTTGAGAATTGTCGCGAGGAGAAAAAAAAAGAATTTGTAGACCTTTGTACTCCGGTGGTACCAATTTGGAGAGCGTAATAAGGATAAGAGAAGGTCCCTTTGGTGTATTATTATTGGGGGAGAGGTTATGGTACGAGATGATGCCTATGAGGAACACCCGAGAGGAGGAGGAAGAGGAGGAGGGGGGTAGGAAGAGAAAGACGTAGGAGAGGTGAGAGGAGGAAGAGGGGTGTTGGCCGCTGAAGAAGGGAAGCAACACAGCCTCCAGGGGGTGTGTGGTGGTGACGTGACTGACGGAGAGAAGCGAGTGTCTTAAAGTACCAGAGGGCCAGAAATGTCAGGAGTGTCAGGAGGGTTGGAAGTGTCAAAAGTGTCAGGGGAGCCAAGAGTGTCAGGAGGACCAAGATTGTCAGGAGTGTCAGGAGAGCTACGAGAGTCAGGAGTGTCAGGAGAGCTACGAGAGTTAGGAGTGTCAAAAGAGCTACGAGTGTCAGGAGAGTCGGGAGTGTCAGGAGATGCAGGGAGTAACTAGGTCAGTGAGTACCAGAGACGAGAGACAGAGTTTGTTGACCTTACTTGAGAGTACGAAACCCTCACCTGCCTCCCCCAGAGTCCAACCAATTGTCCAACAGGAGTGACGGTGGTACTCTGACACACACGGCCCTGGACACTCTCTCTCTCCTCCTCCTCCTCGCCTCCTCCTCCTCCTCTTCTCCCTCGTCCTCCTGGCGCAGTGGGAGGTGAGGATGGACACGATGTTAAATTAAAGGTGTCTCCCTCGTTAAATAATTGACCTGATGCGGGTAAGACTCTTGAGTATGTCCTAGGGGGAGTTAATTTAACTTAACCTAACTCAGCTGAAACCTAACCTAACCTAACGTAAGGAGTCAGATATAATATTTGTCACTAGAATATAATTGAAGGATAAATGACGTACGCTCCTTTAAATAGCCAAAGAAGACCGCCCCCTCCCCCGCCTCTCCGCCTCCCCCTGAATCCCTACTCCCGCCCCCCTCCCCCGCCTCTCCGCCTCCCCCTCAGCCTAAGGGGATGGCGGCACGCTCACTCATTTCACTAAAGCCATCGTGGGAAATGGCTGACCCCCACTCGACCGACCCTCAAATCGATAAGGTTCATCACCTGTGTGTAAAAACAAAACATATGGGCGAAGTTAGAGTTGTGTGCTGCACCCCGTCGAACTTTTGGTTATGATGCAGAGACCAATGGCTTAAAGGGACGGATGGACGGATGGACGGACTGGTGGATAAACAGACAGACAGATAGACGAGCTTACAGACCAACAGACGGATAATTTGAGGAACAAACTGATGGAAGAACTATTGATATCCCACTCTCTCTTTCCCGTCGCTCTCCTCCAATTTCTTCCTCTCACTTCCCCCCTACTTCCCTTTCCCCCCTACCTCCCCCTCCTCTACTTTCCCCCTTCCTCTACTTCCCCCTCCACTTCTCCCCCCTCCTCCTCCCCCCTGCCCCCACCTCCCCATCCCTCCCCCAGCACCCGCTCGGACAGGGGGTGACAAGTGACTCCCCTCTTTCGTCACAGGGTAAAGACTCAAGATGTTTGAGCCATCCACGGGAACACCTCCACTACATCACCTTTAGAACGCAACGCTGTGGTGTGAAGAGGGGACCCGTTCCTCCCGCACCCCACACACCTCCTCCCGCACTCACACACACCTCCTCCCGCACCCCCACACACCTCCTCCCGCACCTAACACATCTCCTCCCCCCCCCACCTCCTCCCGCACCTAACACACCTCCTCACACCCAACACACCTCCTCCTCACACCCAACACACACCTCTATTGTAAGCAGCTCCACTAACACACATGATGACGCCTTGAGTAATGGAGGATGGAAGACAAATAACCGAGAGAAAATGTCAAATGTAGTAATGATAAGTGTGGAGAGAGAGAGAGAGAGAGAGAGAGAGAGTAGAAGTAGTAGTATCAAAACTTATAGTAGTTGTAGACGTTGTAGTAGTAGCAGTAATACCAGCAGCAATAGTAGTAGTCGTGCCATCTATTCCACCTTGAGAGAACATTATTATCATCAAGGGTAGATCAGTGTCAATCTATTTAAGGGAGAAGTGAAGTTGTTGACAATACCTGAACTCATGTTATCCGACCAGGTGACAGCACATAGTGAGAATGAGGAGTAAGGCTGTCAGACCACCTCCTCCTCTTCCTCCTCATCTTCCTCCTCCTCCTCCTCCTCCTCCTCCTCCTCCTCCTCCTCCTCCTCTTCCGTGTTGTCAGGAGACGCCCCGAGTACTGGCTGAAGAGGAACAGCTAGTTATCCTCCCTTTTATACTCTTGCTGGATCGTGACGTCGTAAGGGTATGGGGTTAGGTTAGGTTAGGTTAGGTTCCTTTAAGGGGTGTAAGTTCAAATCAGTGAAGGATTCCTGTATTCGAACAACCACAACACCACAGCGCAGAGTCAGTTCCCAAAAAACCAGAGTCAATCAATCAAAAAAACCCGAGTCAGTCATCCCAAAAATCCCAGAGTCAGTCACTAAAACTCCCAACCAAGAAATACGAGACATAATTCACCATCTAGAAACTCACGGTGATAATGCCTATTAAAACACCATGGTGAAAATCTCCTCAAATAACTATTACCATTTTTTTCTTGACTCCTGGAGGTAAACAGAGTATGGCTGGAGTACCAAATGTTCACACGTCGAGGCCAGACACACACACACACACACACACACACACACACACACACACACACTCTGGCCCTGATCCTGACTCTCAAAGCTTTGTTGGTTGAGCACTTTCCTCTTAACTGGTAGTCTTAATACAGTTTTGTTAGTCAGGTTAGTCAGTTAGTTTACAGTCTTATATCACCAGTTATAAGGATTTGTTTAACTGTGGGGGTCTTTGAGGATTCACCTGTGGGTCGTGTAAGTGAGTCAGTTACATGTAGTCTTATACTATCACTTACTGTAGGGTGGGCACATAAACCTTTCTATATGAGAGTGGGTGATGGGTGGTGGGTGGTGGGTGGGGGGTGGGTAGTGGCCCAGGCTTGTCCACCCAACACCACCTGCTGTCAGAGTCTAACAAATGTGACCGTCTTTTGTCTAAGGGATAGTACCAGCTGCCACCCACTACCTCCCTTCTGCCACCCACCCACCTTCTTGCCTCCCTCCCCCCACCCCGTCACCCACCACAACTTCCTTGCTGCTGCTCCTTGCCACCCATTACCTTCCTGCCGCCCACTGCCTCCCTTCTGACACCCACCACCTTCTTGCCGCCCCCCAGGACTGACTCCATCTTGGTCAGACTCAGGGTTTCACAAATATTTCTTCGTTATCAATGTTCCTGTAACTTGAGGCGAGCAAAACGAAATAACGCTAAAGTCTCAGAGCAAATTTGGAGTCATTTTGAACCATTGAACCATTAAGAGGCATTCATACACCTCCAGTTCGAAAAAAATATTACTAACTTATGAACTTTCATCATCTCATTTAAGATAATTACCTGTCATCATTCTCCAATTAGAAGGAAAATTGAACTTTACTAACATTTAAGAATCCATCTTCGTATAGTAACTTATGTAATACTAGTTAGATGCCTTCACACTTCACTTAGGGGGAAAAAATTTATCTTCCGAGTTTTGAGGAATTGACTTTGTTTCTCATCCCGTAATGTTTGTTTTTGTCCAGAGTAAACAAACAAATATTTGTATCTGTGAGTTAATCTTCCACGTAATGTTCCCTATAGGGTCGTTATGGCGCTCAGTGTGAGACTTCATGATCAGTGTGAGGCTTCATGCTCAGTGTGAGGCTTCATGATGCTCAGTGTGAGGCTTCATGATCAGTGTGAGGCTTCATGATGCTCAGTGTGAGGCTTCATGGCGCTCAGTGTGAGGCTTCATGATCAGTGTGAGGCTTCATGATGCTCAGTGTGAGGCTTCATGATGCTCAGTGTGAAACCTCACTTGGGCGCTCAGTGTGAGGCTTCACTTGATGCTCAGTGTGAGGCTTCATGATGCTCAGTGTGAAGGCTTCATGATGCTCAGTGTGGCTTCTTGATGCTCAGTGTGAGCTTCATGGCGCTCAGTATCAGGCTCAAAGTGTCATGGAGAAGCTTCTGTAAGAAATCATATTAACACATACTGATGTTAATTTTCCATATAATTAATTGAGGGGCTGGTGGTGAGGCTGAATGGTGAGGAGGCTGGTGGTGAGGGCTGGGTGTGGTGAGGCTGGTGGTGTGAGGCTGGAGTGGTGAGGGAGGCTGGGTGGTGAGGGGCTGGTGTTGAGGGCTGGGTGGTGAGGGGCTGGGTGGTGAGGGGCTGGGTGGTGAGGCGCTGGGTGGTGAGGGCTGGGTGGTGAGGGCTGGGTGGTCGAACTAGTGGTGAGGCTGGGTGGTGAGGCTGGGTGGTGAGGGCTGAATTGGTGAGGGCTGGGTGGTGGGGAGGCTGGGTGGGTGAGGGCGCTGGGTGGTGAGGCTGAGTGGTGGGAGGCTGAGTGGTGAGGGCTGGGTGAGGTGAGGCTGGGTGGTGGTGAAGGCAAGCCAACAGTAAGCCAGGCCCCACAGGTTGGGAATCAAACAACACAACTAACATTACTCATGGTAGCCCCTCCTGCACCTCACACTCTCTAAACTGGGACTGTCCTTTAACCCCCCGTCTGGGATAGACCGTGCCCCACCCCATCCCGCCCCGCCCCGCCACCGCCCGCCCCACACACCCATCTCGAAAACACCGTGGTAGTGGAAGTAGATGTACTAGTGGAAATAATATTGAGGGTAGTGAGTGAGGGGTAGTGTTGAAGGGGGTAGTGGTGAATATTTTTGTCGTGTTGTTGTGTGAGAGAGAGAGAGTCTTGTCGCTGTGTTTGTTGTCTTGATAACAAGGAACTGCGAGTTGAAGTACCTTGGAAGGTTCCATTGTTGTGTGTGTGTGTGGTGGTGAGTAGGTGGTAGTGGTAGGGTGTGGGAGGTATCAGGTGGGGTCAGGTAGGGGGTGAGGGTATCAGGTAGGGTCAGGTAGGGGGGTGAGGAGGTATCAGGTAGGGTCAGGTAGGGGGTGAGGAGGTATCAGGTAGAGTCAGGTAGGGATGGGGGAGGTATCAAGGTAAGGGTCAGGTAGGGGGTGAGGAGGTATCAAGTAAGTCAGGTAGGGGTGAGGTATCAGATAGGGTCAGGTAGGGGGGTGAGGGAGGTATCAGGTCAGGTAGGGGTGAGGAGGTATCAGGTGAGGTCCAGGTAGGGTGAGGTATCAAGATAAAGGTCAGAGTAGGGGGAGTGAGAGGTATCAGGTAAGGTCCAGGTAGGGGTGAGGAGGTATCAGGTAGAGAGTCAGGTAGGGATAGAGGAGGTATCAGGTAGGGTCCCAGGTAGGGGGGTGAGAGGTATCAAGTAGAGAGTCAGGTAGGGAGTGAGGAGGTATCAGGTAGGGTCAGGTAGGGATGAGGAGAATTATCAGGTAGGGTCAGGTAGGGGGGTGAGAATTATCAGGTAGGGTCAGGTAGAAATTGAGGAGGTATCAGGTAGGGTCAGGTAGGGGTGAGGGAGGTATCAAGTAGAGGCCAGGTAGGGGGTGAGGGTATCAGGTAGGGTCAGGTAGGGGACCAGGACGCGTGGATTATATCATCCCCGCCTCATATAACAAACACACACACACACACACCATTGACTCACGCCCAGGTAGAGGTGACCACACAACACCCTACTCCATCAGAGACTTGCGGCCCCCCCTTCCACCACCACCACCACTGCCACCACCACCACCACTACTACCACCACCACCACTACCACCACCATGGCCCCGACAACCCCACACGGATCCGCTGATATTGATGGAAAAACTCCGTCGTTTATACTCTGACAGACATACAGCCACGGTTAAGCCTCCCAACCAGACATACAGCCACGGTTAAACCTGCAATAACAACTACGGTTAAACCTGCAATAACAACTACGTTTAAACCTGCAATAACAACTACGGTTAAACCTGCAAGAATAACTATGGTTAAACCTGCAATAATAACTACGGTTAAACCTGCAATAACAACTACGGTTAAACCTGCAATAACAACTACAGCTAAAGCATCAATAAAACATCAATAATAACTACAGCTAAAGCATCAATAAAACATCAATAACAACTACAGCTAAAGCTTCAATAACAACTGCAGCTAAAAGAAGTAATAATCTCGTGTTTTCGTATTTTATTCTTAATATCATCATCAGACAGCTCTATGGATGCTAAATCTTGACTGACTTCACTGACTTGGACTGACTTCACTGACTGGTTGACTTCTTCACTGAGAGAGGTTTTCTGTTTGGTGGTTGATGTGTGATGTTTGGTGGTTGATGTGGGATGTTTGGTGGTTGATGTGGGATGTTTGGTGGTTGATGTGGGATGTTTGGTGGTTGATGTGGGATGTTTGGTGGTTGATGTGGGATGTTTGGTGGTTGATGTGGGATGTTTGGTGGTTGATGTGGGATGTTTGGTGGTTGATGTGGGATGTTTGATGGTTGATGTGGGATGTTTGGTGGTTGAGGTGGGATGTTTGGTGGTTGATGTGGGATGTTTGGTGGTTGATGTGGGATGTTTGGTGGTTGATGTGGGATGTTTGGTGGTTGATGTGGGATGTTTGATGTGGGATGTTTGGTGGTTGAGGTGGGATGTTTGGTGGTTGATGTGGGATGTTTGGTGGTTGAGGTGGGATGTTTGGTGGTTGATGTTTGGTGGTTGACGTGGGATGTTTCAGTGTATAGATCAGTAGCTGCCACAGGTGTTATGTTAATTGTAATTAGAATTTTTTATTGTAATTATTTTTTTTTTCTTTTGGGATAGATGTTTAACCCCTATGAGTACGATGCTAGCCTCCTGAGTACAGTGATTTAGTACATTGAATAGTACACCTTAACCTTGGATTACAATGACTTATCCCAGAGTACAATGAATTAGTACGTTGGATAGTACATCTTAACCTTTGAGTACAATGTCGTTACCCCGGAGTACAATGATTAAATCCCTAGTATTGACGTTTTAATCCTTTGAGTACGATAACTTGTACCAGGTATGATAACATTGTATTAAGATGATTAAATCGTCGTACTCAAGAGATTAAAATGTCGTACTCAAGAGATTAAATCGTCGCACTCAAGAGATTAAATCGTCGCACTCAAGAGATTAAATCGTCGTACTCAAGAGGTTAAAGCCAGTTCTAAAGAGATTGAATCGTCGTACTCAAGAAATTAAATCGTCGTACTCAAAAGATTAAAACGTCGTACTGAAGAAATTAAATCGTCGTACTCAAGAGGTTAAAGCCAGTTCTCGGGTTAACCAGTTTTTTGGCGTGTACATTAGCCTTTATCGGTGTAAATTATGCCCGCAATCGACAGTCGGACAACGGCCCTCCACCTGCGTTGGCGTAATTTTTTGTATTTAATTTGCGTAAGATAACTCCACGACACACACGCCAATACTGAGACGTCACGCATGTAAACAGAGGGTCAGCCATGTTTGATTATATTCGACCCATAATGCATCACGGTGTAAACAAACCAGAGCTGTATTTTTTAACTTGGGATTTGGTTCTTCTCTAAAAGGGATAGTTAACGTCTTCTGTACCCACACACACCCACCCACACACACCCACACACACCCACACATCTAAAAACAAAACCGTGCATCAATTGAACCCTTAAAATAACCTTATAAAAAATAACAAAAGAACATCTGGAAAAACATAAGTTGTTCATTTGATCCTTAAGTGTTTCTTGTAAGTCTCCGATACACTCAGGGGCACTGAAGAGTCTGTTGATGAGGGACTCAGATAAACACCATCTCAGGTTGGTAGATTATAAATGTGTCTTGATGGCAAGAGTCACTTTACCCAACACCTCATTCCCACCTAACCTAACCTAACCTAACCTAACCTAACCTAACCTTAAGCCATCATACATTATCAATAAGATGTGTCATTATATCCATTGCACTATTAACTCTAACCCTGTGGCTGGAGATTATTGAACACACCCCTGTACTGAATGTGTGTTTGTTTATGTGTGTGGTTATAATATCTTTGGCTTCTGCTTAATATACCGGGTTGGCTTTATATTGCTGCATTATGTAGTATGACTCACCCCCCGTCACCCCCCCCTCACCTCACCCCCTCCACCCCCCACCCCCCACCCCCACAACCGCGTGATACTAAATAACTTATTAATTACAGTATGTTATTTTTTACCCTCTGTATTGTAGTTAGTGCATAAGATAACACCTATTGAACTTAATTATCCATATGGGGTTACACAGCACCTGTAACTACGCCACTAATAAGCTTGTTCATCCACCTATCTGTTCACCTGCTACGAGACAATGCTTTTTTTTTTAATCCCTTCCCTCAGCTGATCTGTCGCTTGATTCACATCTTTATCTTACGAACCTTCTGCTTGTTGACACCTTGGCAATTGCAACATGACTGGCTGCTGCCGTTAGTGCTTCGTTTTTTTTTATAATATAACACCTCAGACTATGTAACTCATATATAGCACCTGCTCTATTTCCGGGTTCTTTTTAATCAGAGCTGTATACTATAACATATTATATATATATTGCTATAATTTATATCTTATATCCAGGGTCACAAGACACTTCTCTCCCTCATGGTACTAGGTGAGAACTACTTACTATATAGCATCCCCCTTGTTCTGTATTGTTTAGTTTATTATATGTAATTACAGTATAATACAGTGTGTAATTTAGGTCATGTAATAAGCCATTTTGGTCCTTAATGTGTATGTAAAATATTGATTTAAATGAGCGACTGTTATATTTCTTCTTTAAAGTAATGAGAGCGTTGTGCTTGATTTATCACAGTCAGTCAGTTCAGTCAGTCAGTCAGTCAGTCAGTCAGTCAGTCAGTTTGCTAATAAGAATATAAAGAGCAGTACTTACTCTTTTTCTTTTTTTCTCTTCTCTTCCATGCCTTGCCAACCAACCACCAACCACAACCTCTACCAACCTCTACATCACTACTACCACCATTACTACTACTACTACCACCACTATTACCACTACCACCACTACTACCGCTATTACTATTAATAATATTACTACTACTACTACTACTACTATTACTACTACAACCACTACTATTACTACTACAACCACTACTATTACTACTACTACTACTACTACTACCACTACTACTACTACCACCACTACCACCACTACCGCCGCCGCCGTCATACTCAGCGAGGCGAGGTGTGTACCATCAGCCTAATGAAACTGTGGGCCCAGTCATCATGAACACTGTTCCCGCAGATGCCAGGAAGCGACCAGCGCGCCTCTAGTCCCTACCTGCAGCCACTACCTCCTCCTCCTCCTCCTCCTCCTCTTCTTCTTCTTCTTCTTCCTTCCTTCCTTCCTTTTCCTCCTTGTCCTTCTCCTATTAAAGTTCTTCCTCCTCCTTTCCTTTCCATTTTAGTCTCTCTCTCTCTCTCTCTCTCTCTCTCTCTCTCTCTCTCTCTCTGACCTAATATATTTAATGTGCGTGTGTCACATGTGTCCTTCTTACCCTTAACCAGTTTTCTTTACTCCCTTCGTTATTTACATTTATAATGTCAATAGACTTTTCTCTCGTCTCTTATTTATAAGTTATCTTTTCCTACTCATTATGCCTCTCTGTTGTGCTGTCTCTATTCTTAAATAATTACGACTTTTTCATTCGAAATTCAGTAACCAAAATGATTCTCTGTCCTGTAATTCAACTGTCATTGCCAATGAGCCAATCAGAACTAGAAGCTATGAAAAGCCTTGTTGTGGTTGGCTCACTTATGCGGGAAGTTGTTTACCACAGAATTGTCATTGGTAATGAGCCAATCAGAATTGGAAGCTAAGAAAAGCCGTGTTATAATTAGCTCACAGTTAGCGGCAGTTGTGTACAAGACAGAATCGATCCGGTTATTAAATTTCGAACTTCTGAATCCTAACTCATGAAGCTTCAGCAGTTTGTCTCAAACGAAACTGGCTCACTCATCTGTAAGAAGCTGTAAAGTTCGGCTCATCCTAACGACACACTCCTCAGGTTTCGTGAGTTATGATTCTGAAGCAAACAATGCTTCTACATGTTGATAAAAGGTGTTTGTTGTGTCAATAATTGTAGCTGGTGAGAATGCTTGTGATACTCCAACTCACTGCTGGATGCGAGAGCTTTTGAAAACTATTTCACAATTGACTACCTTGTTGTAAGTTGTATCTCTTCTCCGCCATCAATGGTTCCTACACAGGCTTCAGTCTGCTCCCAGGCAGACAACCTACTATGGCAAAAGTTACCATTAAAGCTTATAAACACTGGAATAAAATGTGGCTATTTTACATTTACACCCTACTGTTATAACACCATAAGAGTTATTTACTGCAAGGTGGTACAGTACCTGACCTACACTGTTGAACGAGCGTGTGTGTGTGTGTGTGTGTGTGTGTGTGTGGCAATAACCGGCAGCCACACACATACACACACACACACTGTATATTATACTGTGTGTGCTCCTCTGTCTAGTGTAGAAGAGAGAGAGTGTGTGTGTTGACAGTCATTGGACATAAACAAATATGTGAATATCCGTGAATTATGGTGAGGTTAAACTAAACACCATCTAGGACACACACACACACACACACACACACACACACACACACACACACACATTATATCAAACGGCATTAAGTGTGGTGGAAGATCAACATGAGGAAGGTGAGTCTGTCCCCATCATATGTTGCTGCAGTATGTTGTTTATATACACATAATTATAATGGTTTGTGGTGTATGTCTGTGAGTCAGTCTGGCGGTGAGTATATGTGTATAACCGAACAATTTACTGTGTAACTGGTAATGGAATATTGAGCTTGTGTATTATTTCACATTTCATACTTGTTATGTTTATATGTACTGTGTATATACTTATGCGACTGTTGCTAACATCACGTGTCGACATGGCGGAGTTTGTGTTTGACACCATAACATTATCTCTTAGTCTCGTCTACGGTAATCTTACTGGAGCAGCCCGGGGTGGTGGCAGGGAGAGAGAGAGGGGGACTCACACGGTAACTCAGGATCAGCAAAAATTCTTAAATGCCACGGGATGATTGTTATTGTTATGACTGTTTCCTCACGTCTCGACCCACCCCATGACTCTCAGGTGTTCAATGGGGCTCCTCACACCTAGGTAAATCCTGCGGCAAGGAGCTTTTGTCCATCGTGTGATTTACGTTAGTAGTATCCTAGGGCGTCTCCTACCCACACTGTGTTCCTTCACCCTGCCTCCTGGGGACAAGAGAATGAGTTTCCTTCAATTTACTGGATATGTTAGGGACTCGTTCTTGTAGGATCTTGTAATCGTTCTTGTAGGATCTTGTAAGAACTTCCTACAATAACGGCCAGAGAATGAACCTCCGCTCTCAGTGTGTCCTCTTGACGCATGATGTCGTGTTTACCCAGCCAGGTGTTCCGGGTTCTTGGGGCAACATTCACTCAGTTGTCTCTTGCTGGTGAGGGAATCAATATTTACCGCCACTTGTTAGTCCAGCTAGAATGTTGGTAAACTCTGGGGGGTGGGATGGATGAGAAGGATGGGAGGGATTAGAAGGATGCGAAGGATGAGAGGGGTGGGAAGGATGAGAAGGATGAAAGAGATGGATGATATGTACTTTATTCTAGTTTTTGAGGGATTATAACGTAAAGTTTATGGTAAGATTATAAAAAAAAAACCCACATGACGATAGCTTATAATGACGCCAGGCTCTAAATCACCAAAACAAACGTCATATATCACATCAACACGCACAACATCAACCAAGGCAAAAGTTATCTCTCAGAGCCAGTAGAGTCAGTTAGGATGGGGTATTCATAGACCTGACTAGGACACTCGGAACCTTGGCCCCAACACAGATAGTTCCGTAGACTCTCAGTAACTCACCGTCACTCGGGTATCAGAGAGGTTGGTATGGTAACTCTTCCCTGTTGTGAGTTCCTTGATCTCATATATTAATTACCTTGTGTGTGTGTGTGTGTGTGTGTGTGTGTGTGTGTGTGTGTGTGTGTGTGTGTGTGTGTGTGTGTGTGTCTGTGTGTCTGTGTGTCTGTGTAATAGTTTTAATAGTATTTTAACTTATAGGTTATATTTATTGTATCTTTAACTTGTTAGATTGGAAGATAACGTGATATAATACGAACTAAAATCACATAACAGCACATACCGTGATATAACACCATATAACATCGCATGATATCACATAACACCATATGAAACCTCACAACACCACATAAATCCGCATAATATCGTATAACAAAACTATATAACACCGCATAACACCGTATAACACCGCATAACACCACTTACCACCACATAACACCACATAAAATAAAAGTTAAATTACTCGGGGTTTAAAAGGAACACGAATCCCAAATCAGAGACTTTATTCAGAATTTAAACACACATACAGAGTTAGGTTAGGTTAGGTTAGGGTAATGGTGCCTTAACCTAAATATACAGAGAGAAGTAATTAAAACTACTTAATTTGGGTTAATGAGAGTTATGGTCTCTTAACTTAGACAATATAATGATAGATCCTAAACCTAAATAATGAAAATATATAAAAAAAATTCTTAACTTCTGTAATTTAGCACTTATAGATATGTTAAAAAAAAGCTTCACTCACTCGTACATAAATAATATTGACACTAAATTAACTTATTTCTGGTGTTAATATAATGGTGTGGGAAGGAAGATGATGTGTGGTAGATGGAAATGTGATAATAGGAATGATAACAGCGTAAGATAACAAGGAGATAATAATAATAATAATAATAATAATAATAATAATAATAATAATAATAATAATAATAATAATAATAATAATAATAATAATAATAATAATAATAATAATAATAATAATAATAATAATAATAATAATAATAATAATAATATCAATAATAATATCAATAATAATAATAATAATAACAGTGATAGCAACGACACTTATTTACTTTACAGAACATAATACAGGTAATACAGGTATAGAATCAGGTTAATTAGTATGATAGACAGGTGTTAAAGCCATGTATTGGAAGGCACATCGTGGTATAGCATTATTATGGGTCCCTTGTCTGGTATAATAGTTTGACGCTGCTTTGAGATTGGCACCCGCAGGAGTTTGGTTTCATGGCTCTACTTGTTGCCATGGTGTTAATTTGATGTCATGTTGGTGAGGGTAATAGTGGCACTGATGGTGAGGCTTATAGTGGCACTGATGGTGAGGCTTATAGTGACACTGATGGTGAGGCTTATAGTGACACTGATGGTGAGGCTTATAGTGACACTGATGGTGAGGCTTATAGTGACACTGATGGTGATCCTCGTGGTGGCACTCTGGCACTACTGGTGAACCTCATGACCCTCTGTGTAATATGTACACAGTGGAGGCACCGAAGCACGAACTATGACTGCCGTCCCAGAGCCAGTCACACACACAGTCAGTCTGCCTCACCAGCTTACTTCTGAGTCACTAGGAACCTCCCGTGCGCTCCATCATGACGTCACGCAGCGCCATAGTGCCAACAGCGGCGCCACACACCCACCAGACATATTGTGACGTCATCTCCTAGCTGGCGCCGACCTACCCAGACATCCCGACGATCCCCTTTTCCAGCCTCCCCCCCCCTCCTACCCCCCTCCTCTTCCTGGGTCTGAGTCACCACACTTCCTAGATGTGGAGCACTAACTCACACTCCCTCCCTCCCTCTCCTTCTTCTACACCCCACCTCCCTCTCGTCCCTCTATTCCTCCTCCCTCTCTCTCAAAGTTTCTCTCCCTTCTTCTTTTCGTCCTTCATTCTTTCTCTCTCTTCCTCCCTCCCACCGTCATTCCCTCTCCCTCTCTCTCTAATTCTCTCCCTCACTTTCCCCCTCCTCT
Source organism: Homarus americanus (assembly GCF_018991925.1). Classification (NCBI taxonomy): domain Eukaryota; kingdom Metazoa; phylum Arthropoda; class Malacostraca; order Decapoda; family Nephropidae; genus Homarus; species Homarus americanus. The sequence continues at coordinate 198,091 of NW_024711406.1, forward strand.
ACTCCACTCTCTCCCCTCCCTTACCCCCTCATCTACCCTCCCTATCTATTTTTTACCCATCCTATTCACCACTCCATTGCCTGTCCTCCTCCTCCCTCCCTCCCTCCCCCTCCCTCCCTCCCTCCTCCCTCCTCCCTCCTTCCCTCCTCCCTCCTCCTTCCCCCTCCCTCCCTCGTCTAGCCCTCCTTCCTGATGAAATGTTCCCTCTAGCCAGCCCTTAGGTTGAGAGAATTTATTAATGGTGATGGCGTTGTAATGGTGATATCATCAGTGGGGATGACACCATACATTATAAATGGTGATATTAACCTAACCTAACCTGAATTGACCTGACCTGACCTGACCTGACCTCGGGGTGTACAAAATACCCAAATTCGTTCTCATCAGAAAACTCTATTGATTTATACATGTCTGAGTGATTCCAAGTATTTCTAAATTAAATTTCCGATGATCTCATAATCCAATATTGGTCTGGAGACGAAGAAAAAACTTACCCACGTTAGTAATATTCACACCGAGTATTTTGTCATAAAGGAAACCTAACCTTCCTCTTCCTCCTGGTGATGAGAAGGATGTGGTGAGGTGTGCTGTGCTGTGCTGTGCTGTGCTGTGCTGTGGTATGCTGTGCTGTGGTTAGGGCATTGACCCCCTCACAGTGTCTGGTTCACTGACTCACATGGCCAGGATACAGATCAACTAAGATTCCATATGCTAATTTACATTCCTTGTTTTAATGTTGCGTGAATATATTGAGTTAGGATCATGTAACAGTGTTGTTTTGATATAATTTTTGTCGTTAGTTGTGTCTGTAAATCACTTAAGTTCATCTATTAGGGGTACAGTATTCTCATATCTTCAGTTACGAGGAAAATTTCAACTTACGAGTGTTTGAGAATTTGGCCTCAGGTCGGTATACGCTATTCGGTGAAGTCAATCATTTAACTGGTCTATTTTTCTTACTTATTTTGTCATTCATTCATTTTTATACGAGAACTTTTTTTCTTATTTAATTATGGTTGGGTTGGAGTGTGGTGTACTGGGTGTGTCATTATATTCCAGGGAACTCAGTGTTGCAAATAAGGAATTCTGCGTGCCAGTAGTTTTTTCAACGTAGTAGTAGTAGTAGTAGTAGTAGTCCCAGCACGCAAGGCCGGAGTGAAGTATTGATTATCTTAAAGTCTAGAATAGTTCCCACTACCCATTTCTGTGCCTCTGTGCTCGACGTAACTCTACCGGTGTGTGTGTGTGTGTGTGTGTGTGTGTGTGTGTGTGTGTGTGTGTGTGTGTGATGCAAAGTGTAGATACGTCGGCAGGTGGTGGGGGGGGGGTTGCTACTACTGTCATCTAGTCACTGTATCTTAACTCTAGATAACCCAGTGTCTCATTAGTTATCAGATGTCTTAAAAGTCAGAGAAGGTGTTGCTTATCTTTACCTTCACATAAGGGCTCAGGTTTAACGTGTGTAGGGTTATGGCCCATGCCGGTGTGGGGGAGTAACACGCACATAACATTTAGAAGGTGAGGGTATTTTTTACATGTGTTTTGACTACGAGGCGTGCTATTATTATGCTAGTTTCATGATTATACTAGCTCAGGTAGAAATTTAATACCATAATTATACTAGTTCAGGTAAATATCAAGTACCATAATTATACTAGTTCAGGTAGAAGTGTCATAACTATAGTGGCCCCAGGTAGACATTTCAATTCAACCTCCCCCCAAAAAAACTCTACGGTCATGTCAACCCATATTTCACTTACCTGCACAAGTTTAGCCCCTTAGTTTCTTATATTAACCTTTGATTTAATTTCAATACTCAAGGCTATATAAAAATAATTATCTCATTGTATCAGTCAGTAAGTTGCTCAAGACAATCTCAACACAAAATTGACTTCGTTCTTCTGAGTTCATTTATACCGCTAAAAGCAATTTGATTATGAGGGGTTTATGTAAGAGGATAGGCTGGTGGGAAGGCTGTACGTAAGAATGATTTTTTATTGATACTGAAAAATAAAATAACGAGAATTTTTAACTTGCGAGGTATTTGTCGTCATTTTTTGTTATATTATTTTATGTAAATTTGAAGGTGAAAAATTAATCCACTGCTTTCCTTTTGAGAATACTAGTCATGTGAATAGGGAAAAGTGAGAAAGGGGAATAATAAAATAAAGAATGAAAGATAAGAGGAATAATAGAAGAACAAAAAGAAGAAAAAACAGATGCAAAATAAAAGATAAGGGAGAGAAGAAAATTAACAAGAAGAAGAAGAACGACGATTATTTTTGTATTTTCCTTTTGTTTATTGTCCACACACACACACACACACACACACACACACACACACACACACACACACACACACACACACACACACACACACACACACACACACACACACACACACACATTTCGCTAACAATTGATTTCCCCCGAGTTGTATCTTTCGTTATAAGAAGTTACGCTAAAGTTAAGTAGAAAATCTATCTTTTCTACCAAGGAGGAACTTTTGTATCCAAGTGACATGACCTGACACTGAAACACGAGTCAATTTGTCCACGAACCCGGAAACGTAACCGAGTCTGAATTTCCGTACGCTACAATTGTGAGTTTGGAAGTTAGGTCAGGTTTGATTAGGTTAAGTAGCGTTAGAATTGGTTTGGTTAGGTTAGGTTGTGTTACCTTTGGGTTGATTTTATTATGTAATTTAGTGAATATACACAGTATAGCGTACCATAGTGATATTATACAGTGATATTGCGTCTTTAACTCTATCCAATCGTGTTAATATTGTACAGTGACACAGGGAATATTTATCGGTGAATATTTCACTTTGAAAACCTCTTCGTAAATGAGTGACAGTGAAATGCAACGGAGAACAAGACAGTGAAATTATACCCTATAGTTTTCGTAATAAAGTTAGACAGTGTGTAAGATAAGTGGGTTAGAAGTGCTCGACAGTGAAGGAATACAGTGACAATACCACAGTGATACGCCAGTGAAAATAACAAGGAGATTGTAGTGTGAGAAGCATAAACGTCCAGTGTAAAAGCTGCAGTGAAATTGTGTTTGACGGGATTAACAGAATAGAGAGTGAGGAGAAAACGTATGTGACGGATATGATCAGTGTGTTGACAGTAACGGGGGTTTGAGGTGTGACGGAAAAGGTGTAATGAGTGACGGTAACGAGAGTGAGAAAGACAGGAATGCCGATAATGTGGGGAGGGGGGGGGGGGGTGAGAAGTGACGGGGATACTGGTAACGGAAGCAATGAGTGACAGGGTGTGACGGGAGTGACGAAGGGGCCCACACGCGTACACGTGGCTCACCTGATCTGCTTCTCACGCGATTTCGTAATTAGGGGGAAACCTTGAATCAATCACCTTTAATATTACATGTTGTGCTGCGGCCGAGGGGAGACACGACCCTACGACTCTCACAACACAACCACGGTTATAACATAGCAACGACCAGACCACAACCACGGCCACACCACAACCACGGCCACACCACAACCACGGCCACACCACAACCACGGCCAGACCACAACCACGGCCACACCACAACCACGGTCAGACCACAACAACGGTCAGACCACAACCATGCCAGACCACAACAACGGTCAGACCACAGCCACTGTCAGACCACAGCCACGATCAGACCACGGCCACCAGACACCCCAAGACCTGCTGGCTGAACACTTCCTAGTAGAGAGAACTGGGTCACTTCACTTCCAATACACTTTATCTCCACTGGGAAAAAAAAGGAAAATACACTTTAATATTTTTTAGCGATATACTACAGGAAGGTGACGCTCGTGTAAACTGATCATCTTTTAGTAATTACAAGTTAGTGAATGTTGTCATGTATAAAATATTAAATAAAACTCGTAAGATATATTGATGTAAGGTGGAGGTGAGGTAAGATAGAGGAAACTTATGGTGTTGTGTTGATGATGATGATGATGATGATGATGATGATGATGGTGATGGTGATGATGATGCAAGTGTTCGTGTATGATAATGTATGTATGATGATTAACACGATGTATGGTGATGATACAAAGGCAAGACGCTAGACACTTTTGTATATATATAATGAGAGACGATGACACAGGTACTGGTCTTACCTGTATAAATGAAGGAAGGTGTTAATTAGACGACTCGAGACGGGAAGTACACAACGCGATGAATCAAACTGTAATATACAACAAACAAAATTAATATCTCATTGTAAACTTTTATAACTCCTAAGAAAATATCTAGAATAAATTACAAAGTTTAACGAAGAGAAGACGAGAGAAATAAACTGTGGAAGAAAACTACGTTGTAAATAGAACCGGTTAATACGTTATAATATCCGTAAATATCACAGTTATCCGTACAAGATTCAATTTAAGATTTTATATTTGTGGTGTAACTCTACGGTGAACGCAACCCACGTTTCACTTACTCAGCTTGTTAATGTTTATGTAATTATTGTCCCGCGGTGTTTAATAGGGGTCAACAGAATATTTATATCCCCTTAATATTGATCACGTTCATCAATCAGTAATTTTTGGATTAGTGAGAATTATTTTTTTGTGTCTACACTTGATATCAATAAATTAATGAGAAACTGACTAATATGCAGAAGTAGATTTTTCCAATATCAAATTACTACTTCAGATTAGGTTGGGTTAGTTGCTTGTGTTCCTTGGTGTGTGTCGTGTGTTGGGTGTTGGGTGTTGAGTGTCGGGTGTTGAGTGTCGGGTATTGAGTGTCGGGTGTCGAGTGTCAGGTGTCGATTTGCCTGGGTGTAAGCTGCACCTCGACCGAATCAATAAACAATTTTCAAATCACCGTTATTATTAGACCTTTCAATAATATATACTCGTAATTTTGAGAAAGCTTGATTCCTTTGAGGCATATATTAACTCTGTAGCTGCGTTAGAAATCTCTATGAAAACCACATCTGAACATCTAACACAAACGTAATATCACTCGATCCAAAAACAACTTTCGCGATTTTGTGTGAGACAAAATGACACAACGGACGAAGGATTTTGACAACCCTACCGAGACAACAGGAGTCACAGTGTTCATTTTGAAATACATTGACCCCCTCTATAAAGATGCTTGCTAGAGCGAATAACTAAACACACACACACACACACACACGGCGGTGAGGACATGAAACTCACCCCACCCTCCACCTCACTGCTGTTCCTCTCATAAACACTAACTTGACATCGCTGGTAATTTGGTAGTGTGTGTTGCTCCCCGGAGACCGTCACCACCAGCACATGCGAGTGATGTGTAAAAGAAAGATAGGATGGTTACAGTAATGAATTAATAATGACTACAGTACAAAAATAATAATGATAATAACAACAATGATAATGATAATAATTTTAACAACAAGTGATAATAATATGTGATAATAATAATAATAAATACTTATGTCAATTATAACAATAAAACCCACAAAATTAACGAATAAATAACCTCAATGTAATTATCACCAAATAATTAACATATCAGATATTTGTTAAATTTTTATACCTGAATTATCTAGGAAAAAAACAGTTTATTCCTCGTATATTAAGCTACTAAAAGCTAATCTAATTAACTCATAATGTGACGTAATCAAGGTGGAGGCGAGACAGCTGAGGCTTTATAACTCTCATTAATGTAGGTAACGCAACACCCCCCCCCCTCCCCTCATCTCCACCCCTTCGTGACAAATTATTATGAGGTGACGTTATATTTTGTGTCCAAGAAAATGCGTAGAAGTTCATTTCTAAGAATTTTTTTTTTTACCTGGTTCAATGGTCATTTTTACCTGTGATTAATTTCAGTTTAATGTGAGTTATATTCTGTAAGTTCTTGGTGGATGATTAGGCTTGTAGGTCAGTCAGTGAAGTAAGTCCATGAAGTCAGTCAGCCAGTCAGTCAGAAGTAGCGTCATGTTCGTTCGGGGAAAATTTATAACTGACGGTAGAAAGAGACTTAAGTTTAGATTCTAAAAGGTACTGAAGCTATAGAATCCTTAATCAGAGTAAATACAACAAGGGAAAATTAAACCAGGTAATTAAAACCTACAACTAAACCAAATAATTATTTTTTAATTCTGAGCAATCTTGACCGTGACCTTTACTTGTTGTTGATCTACGACAAAAACAAACAAACAAACAAAAAATCACCAAGTTGTAAGATTTTTTGTATTTCTTGAAGGTCAACGCCGTAAGATCTTATCAAGTACAGGTAGGTGGTATTGTGTGTGGTGTCCCGTGGTGATGCTCCATCTTCCCCCCTAGCTAGTACGACCTCAAGACTACGACCTTTTAACTACGACTCTAAAATTACAATCTCAAAGCTATGGTCTCAAAAGTACGACCTCAAAATTATGATATCAAAAGTACGAACTCAAAAGCTATTGCCTCGAAAGTACGACCTCAAAACCATGACTTCAAAACCACGACCTAAAAACCACGACCTTAAAATCACGAGCTCAAAACCACGACTTCAAAGCCACGACTTCAAAATCCTCGACCTAAAAACCACAAACTTAAAACCACGACCTCAAAACTACGACCTCATGTGAAAATCAGGACAGCTAAGAAGTGATCAAAAGCTGCGTTACCTCGGAGTCAATCAGCTCGGCTCGGTAGTTAGAGTCAGTCAAGATTGAAATTCCCAGAGCTGACTAACTCAACACCTGCACCCTCCCCCCACTACTCCCTTCCCACTTCCCTCCCTCCTCCCCTCCATTCCCTGCCTCCTCCCTTCCATTCCCTACCCCCCTCCCCTCCCTTCCTCCTCCCTCCCTCCCCTTCCTTCCCTCCCTCCTCTCTCCCAGATACACGACGAGCTCTTAAACGTCAATACCATCGAACTTCTCGCCAGAACAGGAGAGGAAAGTTCACACGACAAAACAACACATTACCCTATTCATGAAACGCTTATGTGCGTATCTTAATAAGTGTGTGTGTGTGTGTGTGTGTGTGTGTGTGTGTAAACCATTATTCTGTTTCCTGGGTCTGGTAAATAAAAACATTCTAGTAATCTTTAAGAATTTAACATTAAATATGTATGTAAAGTGAAACTGCATCTCGTATACTGATCCAAACTTTCAGTACACATAGTAGCCGTCACTACCCTCTACAGCTGGTCTGGTCTGGTCTGGTCTGGTCTGGTCTGGTCTGCCCTTCCTCCCCAATTTATACCCGACATTAAATGAGAAGTAAAGTCAGTTAAGCGCAGTACCAGTCACATGGCCTCACTGTGCATCAAAGGCTTAGCGAACAGTCTAGTACCCCCACCTTGCTTATGGGACCCACGTTAATTCTCACCTTGATAGCCTAGGGTCCTAAATGTTCAGGTATAGATTTCTAAGATAACTACATCATGTCGAAGCTAACTGGTTCGTTTTGATGGAGTTCCGAATACATGAACAGAGTCCTAACAGTAAAATATGCTGTAAAATATAATATGTTACTATTTTTTAGGGGTATAGTTTGTTATATTTATTGTTAAAGTGGAGCAGAAAGTGGCAACAGCAGGGATAAGATGTGTCTCTTCATGACAGCAGCAGCAGAGTTAACATGTGTGTGGCGTTGTATCAGCCTCCTCTTCCTCCACCACCCAGGAATTGAACACAAGTCGGTACATAGTTTTCGTATGAGGTCGGAATGTGTAATGCTGTCTCAGACTGATATTTTGATTCCTTGTTCACGTTCAGCCTGACAGACGCAGCTCTCCTTACCCTATTTCTCGTCCCATGTTACGCTGGAAACGGGGGACCTAGTGGTTTGAATGTGTCCGTACGTTTGTCCATCCGAGTATCTTATAAACACGATAACTTGAATAATGCAAATTAGATATCGAATACAACTTTGTCATTAACATTATTATTATTTACAGTCTCTTCAGTGTGTGTGTGTGTGTGTGTGTGTGTGTGTGTGTGTGTGTGTGTGTGTGTGTGTGTGTCTACGCTACCTACGATCAACCAAATACTGGGAATCTCACTCTTAATTTAATTATCTCTCTCTTAGAACTATCAAGGTCACTTTTCGTCGTAAAGTTCATTAACCTACAAAATTATTCCTCTATAACTCCTTAACTTCTGTGACGTGGACATTAATCCTTTCTCTTCTTGGGACACATTTTCGATCGTTGGTTATTGATAAATTTACACATGATATTAACTAATGTTCAAGATTATCTCCCAGACACTGATAGCAAAGATTTGACACAATGTTAACGTCAAGAATAACACGACACAGGTGATCTACTGCCTCACCCCTTGTAATTTAGTGGGAATTTTTTTCTTCAGATATTCACAGTTATAACAACAGGACAATAGTATACACACATACATGCATACATCAGAGTATATAAGCATATTGTTTAAGATATCTAGATACGTAAGAGTAAACACACACACACACACACACACACACACACACACAACATACACACACACACCAAAAACGTATGAAACTCACCCAAACCAAACCCGTCATTACTGTCCTATTTACGTCACAACCTCCCTGGCACGACCAGTAAGAGGCATACATCTAGCAACTATGTAATCCTGTGGAATAAACATGGCCAATCCTCATAGTCTTGGCCACAAACAATCTTACGGCCACACCTGATAGACATGGCCACACGGAACAAAATTCACAGTAATTCGGCTCCTGTACGCTACTGTGGAGTACAGAGTGGAGGATAACAGTATTTCAACACGTAATATATAATATATCCCCAGACCCGAGGTACAAGGACCCGCCGTGGATAATTTCAGTGTGTCAGTGAACCTCCCAGTTGATACTAGACGATATGAACAACAGCCCTGGGATATTTTTCTTGTATTTTTCTTCAATACAACAGTGCATGATCCCCGGCAGTGACACACACACACACTATATCTATAAAATATTATATGTTTATTTTATACAAGGCGGTGCTATATCTATTTAGACACATGGCAGCCTTCTTTTGTTTTTCAATATTATATAAGAGGTGATTATAAGAAATTAGACACATAACCTGGAATGAAAACAAAATCGACAGACTCAATATTGATTTGATTATATGTGGCTATAGAGAGTTTTGATATGTTTTTGTTTTACTTATTTTGAGTCGTATATCAGCTGTTAGTAACCCATAATCGTGTCCTATTTCTTATCTTCACGTCTCATAACAACACTAGTGAAGGTCTTGGCTGCCCCGGAGGAGACAGACCTTTATACTGAGTTCATTGTCTTGGGAATGTATCTTGGGAGCTAACTGTATGATATTTTTTATATATATTTTTTTTAGCGCGAGTAAGTGAAACGTGGCTGGCTGCGACCGTAGACTTTTTCACGCTCTGGGTCCCGTATCTAGCGACAGGTCCTTATGTGCCCTTACCTCCTCCTTATCTCATGCTATCTTATGTCATGTGTCATATCTGTCATTTTTAAATACTGTCATGTTTTGATTGTATCTGTCATCAAGTGGTATATCTGTCATTAAGTGCTATCATATATCTGCCAGTAAGTGTTATCACGTGTTATATTTACCATTAAGTGCTGTCATGAATTCTCCTGGTCGGTAATGAGACATTCTGACGCTGCTGCTCTGATAAACAAAGATCTCCTGATTCTTAAAGACCTCGTAAGTTAAATGTCTTCCCTTAAACTATAGATCAGACAACACAATTAATCACATCTTGAGTCTCGGTATAATTTCAGCAGCTTGCGAGTCTTTGTGGTATAGGTGAAAGGAGTTAGTTAAAGTTCTCGTATCTCCAGTTATGAGAGAAATTTGACGTAAGAATCTTTGAGAATCTGAGGTCATGAAGCTAAACACAGGACTGTATAATGGCTATGCATGACAGTTGCCTCAGCTGAATGACAAGTGGTGATTGTTCGGTGACTTTCCCAGTATTATTGAACGGCATGTGAAGCCACGACCCTGCGAGAAGGTATTTTGGTAAGGATTCGATTACCTGTCTGGGTATGTTTTCATGAGAGTCCGATTTCCGGTTTAAGTGTTCGAATCCCAGTCTAAGGGTTCGAGAAATCCCATACTTCGAATCCAGGTTTTGTTTTTTTACAGTAAGGGTTCAACTCTATTCTGGGGATATTTCAGTCAATTGAAGAAAATGAAACATAAAGGACATTCACACTGTTTATAATATAACCAGAAATGAATTCGAACCCTTACTGAAAATTTCTCGCATTAAAAGACGAATCCTTACTTCAATACAGTGTACCCAGATAGACTCTCGAACCCTGACACCAGTGTACCCAGATAGACTCTCGAACCCTGACATCAGTGTACCCAGATAGACTCTCGAACCCTTACTCTAACGTGCTCGGATAAAGATTCGAACCCAAAATATCTAGGACTGGGATAGTTCAGTTATAAGAACTAGGTACATACCTTGCGTACACAGAGTGAGGAGTGTACACAAGGGAGGTCAAGTGATAGATAGTTGTTTTACGAACGTGTGTGTGTGTGTGTGTGTACGGTGTGTCTATTAACGTTAGTATCTGTGAACTTATGTCCGTAAGCGTGTGTCCATGAACGTGTGTGTGAGCGTGAATGTGTGTTTGTCCGTGAAGGTATGTGTGTTCGTGAACGTGTGGTGTCTGTAAACGTGTGTCTATGAACGTGTGTTTGTGGTTCAGGATCGTGTGTGTCTTGAACGCATGTGTCCGTGAATGTGTGTGTTTGTGGTTTATGACGTGTGTGCAATCCATGAACGTACGTGTGTGTGTGTGTGTGTGTGTGTGTGTGTGTGTGTGTGTGTGTGTGTGTGTGTGTTGCGCGGAACTGCAAGTGAGGATAAATAAAGGTACAGGTGGTGATACATGGTGATACAGGTGGTGATACATGGTGATACAGGTGGTGATACAGGTGGTGATACAGGTGGTGATACAGGTGGTGATACATGGTGATAAAGGTGGTGACACATGGTGATACAGGTGGTGATACATGGTGATACAGGTGTGGTGATACAGTGGTGATACAGGTGGTGATACAGGGTGGTGATACAACATGGTGGTGACAGGTGGTGATGTGTGGTGATACAGGTGTGATACAGGTGATGATACAGGTGGTGATACAGGTGGTGATACAGGTGATACAGGTGGTGTGGGTGATATAGGTGGTGATACATGGTGATACAGGTGGTGATACATGGTGGTGGTGATACAGGTGATGACAGGTGGTGATACAGGTGGTGATACAGGTGGTGATACAGGTGGTGATACATGGTGATACAGGTGGTGATACATAGTGATACAGGTGATGATACATGGAGATACAGGTGGTGATACAGGTGATGATACAGGTGGTGATACAGGTGGTGATACATGGTGATACAGGTGGTGATACATGGTGATACAGGTGGAGCATGAACGGCTGTATGACACATGACAGCCATATTATCTTTCCTCTGGTTTATGTTATTGTTAAAATATTTGTGTTTATTCTAATGTTAATATTACTTTATCTTAATCTTTCTTCACCTGACCCCATTTGACCCAATTTGACCCCTTTTAACCCATTTTGACCCCTTTTGACCCCATTTGACCCCTTCCCATAAGAAGTCATACGTCCTCCTCAGTGTCTCTAACTTCCTTAAGAAAGTAAACAACGTCCTGAGATTTTTCCTCGCCAGAGAGCAACTTTTTCACTTAACGTAAACTTCACTTTTGTTTTAAATCACCAGAAGTTGTATAAAATAATAATAATAAAGTGGGAAAATAATCCTGTTGATCAGTTATAATTTAAAGCACTCTGGTTGTATGGTTATATTCATTCACATTCTTGTTGGTTCAAGTAATCAAGATAAAGAATTTTGAAACTTACCTGTATAAAGAGTCAGTCCAGTTTGTGTTGTTGTACTTGTTTTCCCACAAATAAGAGTCACTCACAAATAAATAAAGTCGTAGTAGAACGCAGCCTCTACAGTAGGTGAAGAGGTAGTGGAGGTGGTAGTGGAGTTAATACAGAGGAGGTGTACTTGCAGCGCGCCTGCCCTCCTCACCATCCATCTTCACGTCTGACGAGTACCGCGCCTGGATGAGTCGGGCTCCCTCCACCAGCGCCATCTATGAGCGGATACGACAGTCACACGAGACCCTCCGCACCCAGCGTGGAGGCCTCAGATTCACCTACAGCGCTGAGAACCTCACCGAGAAGACCAGAGACGTGAGTTACCTCCAGTTTTACTCCACATTTTAACCTTTTGAAAACAGAAAAGTGACTTAGATAGTGTTTTATCTCAGGTATCATATAAAAAAACAGTTATAAATCGTGTAATACCGAAATTTAACAGCGCAGGTTAGTAAATAGGGTACAAAGAGTGATTCGTACCCTGGCCACGTACAAAACCTTTGTTTTGTTGTGGGATTTATAGTAAATTATGCTTTTATTAACATCTGGAAGTTCTATTGTGGTGAACATAATGACGTGTTGCATACCGATGGTGCTATTGTAACAGACAAAGGTTTAATTTTACCACTACAACGTTATAAATACACATATATGCACCGTAAATATGTATATATATGTATATTATGTTATGTTGTGTGTGCTTTACCTTTGTTCTCTATATCTATAACTTTACTACTAACTACATTTTTATCCTTTGTTATTCTCCTTTGTCTCTATCTGCCTTTGTACTGTACCTGGCGATCCATTAGTACCTCCTAGTACCTGCACCACTCAAGTAGATCAATAACACACGTATTTTGCGACACTGCCAGACGATATTCTTAACATTTATAGAACTTATATGACACCTCTAGTGCTTCTGTGATTACCCCGCCATATATGACACCTCTAGTGCTTCTGTGATTACCCCGCCATATATGACACCTCTAGTGCTTCTGTGATTACCCCGCCATATATGACACCTTCGCTACCTCCTCAACACCCTAATTAACCTGTGTCACGCCTAGTTCTTCCCAGACGCCTTTGTACTCAGTATCACCATATTACTCCTTCATGCACCTGGTACTTGCGTCACCCTAGTTCCTCTTGATGACACCTTTTAGTACCCCCATGACACCCCTGAGTACCCCATGACACCCCTGAGTACCCCATGACACCCCCTTAGTACCGCATGACACCTTTTAGTACCTCATGACACTTTTTAGTACCCCATGACACCCCTTAGTACCCCATGACACCCCCTTAGTCCCCCATGACACCCCTTAGTACCCCATGACACCACCTGAGACCCCATGACACACATTAGTAAGTCATGATCACCTTACAGGAGGCACCGTACTATATGCAGCGGTTACACCTCGGGGCAGGAACAGTAGGCAGTTCGTCCCGGCAGCTGAGTCGACTAGAACCACCGTCAAGGCGAGTGAGGGCGGCCCTAGAGGAGGCGAGGGGCGTGCCACATCCATCACCCACCCGTGGTAGACCCGCCCTCAGGCTCATCGACATCAACCCTGCAGGTCAGTCCTCTCTACACACATACACACACACACACACACACACACGATATATTATTGATACAAGTATTTTTTTTTTGCAAGGTGTACAAATCAGTCTACTTTAATTTCACCTTTGTTATCTTATAATGTAAGTTGTTTCTGACGACAGCGTTGATGTCGTCTGCCCAGGTTTATAGTCTCTTAAAATATGAGATAATCGAGGAAGAACGATCATTTATATAACATCCATTTTTGTCCCAAGTTTGAATGTTTGTTTATCATTCTTCACACTGGTCTGTATGCAAGGACGGTCATATAGATAATCCCAATACCAACTACATATGAATAACATCATTACTGACCTAACTAACCTGAACTAACCTGACCTAATTTGGGTATAGTTTGGTTAAGTTATAATGGTAAACGTCGCCTTAAATGCAACGGGACAAGTTTTGCCTTAACCAAACTCATATCAACAAATTAATTGTATAAAGATAAAAATTGGTTATCTTTGACAAAGTGTGTGTGTGTGTGTGTGTGTGTGTGTGTGTGTGTGTGTGTGTGTGTGTGTGTGTGTGTGTGTGTGTGTGTGTGTGTGTGTGTGTGTGTGTGCGTGTGTGTGTGTGCGTGTGTGTGTGTGTGTGTGTGTGTGTGTGTGTGTGTGTGTGTGTGTGTGTGTGTGTGTGTGTGTGTGTGTGTGTGTGTGTGTGTGTGTGCAAAACAACTTAATATAAGACTGTTTTGAATGTTATAAAAGTTGAGTGAGTATTAACACAGTCGACAGATGAGTAGTAATTACTATTTCACTCACTGTGATGATCACTCTTGTTCTAGTAGTGACTCACCTGTTCACAGCAGCAGGTAAATGTTACCTCACAGGGCGTCAGCTGGTCTACCTCTGACTCAGTATTGACATTATCCAAGAACAGATTTTTAGCTACATTCGTTAACTATATGAATATCGATGATGGCCGTCACTAAGGGAACCTTTTGTTATAGTGGCATAGCTCTTGACAGCTTCCTCCTCACGATCATTACTGAATAACTTTCCTCTTTCAGCAGTGTTCCAACTCCTAGGCCCATTAATCAGACTCACGTTCTGAAATAACGGCTGTGGTTAACAGACCAGGACATGTAGACACTCCTTGCTACCTCTGGCTGACAGTTGAAGGTGACATTTAATACAAGCACAGTGGGAAAACATCCAAGGAAAACTATTCTTTATACTGTGCAAATTGAGGCAGGACTGAGAAATACTAATTTATAACAATTAACTACTGTACTACTGTAGTCTCAATAAAACAAAGAGTACAGACAGTGACACTGCATGGCCTTGTGGCTCATCTGATTTAGTAAATTATCTATTTTAATCTCACAATAAGGCTCTTCCTCCATTCACAGAAGTATCATTTAGAATTCACCCTAAATGCTAGTGAATAAATTAATAACAAAATGCAGGATATACAATGAATGAAAAAGATTACAGTCACTATCCTGACCCAACATCTACACCCTGTATTCCACCGTGGAGGAGCGAGCGTCTCCCTGGTGAACAACAATACATCTTCACCAATTAAAATATTAATTCAAAACTTCTCTGTATAAGTATTGTATAAGTACATAATATTATATGATTGAAAAATATTAGAAATTACATTGAACCAATATAATTCACATTAATACACAGAATAAACTAATTTCAAAGGACATACATCTTTTACATCTTTCATAGAAAACCAAACCTCTCTTACAACGGTGACTGATATATAAGAACATCCGGCACACATCTTAGTATATTAACGGTATGTAAATACATAACCATATGTAATAGTACACATCCCCAGTACACGTCCTCGCCTCACGTGTGTTTGTGGTCATTTCGCACATCGGCATTGTTTATGTAGTTGAGTTTTTCTTGGTGTATAAGTGCAGTGATAAAATTTCTCCTTTGCAGAGTTCCTGAAGTACAAAGTAGGCGTGGGGAACATGGGCGGCGTGACGGAGGGGGTGTCGGGCATGCTGTGGGTGCACCTGCTGGCCGGCCGTGGGCTGAAGGCTGCAGGACGCTCTGAGTTCCGTGACCTGTACTGTGTGCTGGAGTGTGACCGCGTGCACAAGGCCCGCACTGTTGTCAGGACCGGAGACCTCAACTTTGACTGGGACGAGACCTTTGATCTCGACCTTATCAACAACAAAGAATTAGACTTTTTGATATATTCGTGGGATCCACAATTTAGGCATAAACTATGTTATAAAGGTTCGGTACATCTAGTGAGTTTGCTTAAAGAATCGCCGCTGCATCAACTAGCACTAAAGATAGAGCCGCGTGGCACGTTGTACCTCAAGCTGCGCTACACTCCGCCTCGCCAGGCCTTCCTACGGACACCTGGCGTGCGCAAAAACGCGCTCTTTGGCTTGGACTTGGATTCAGTGTCAAACCGTGAGAGTGGCGGAGGCACAGTGCCTCTAATTATAGCGCGCTGTGTGGCTGAGGTTGAGCGACGTGGTCTGGACATTATAGGGCTGTATCGCCTCTGTGGGTCTGCCACGAAGAAGCGCCTCCTCAGAGATGCCTTTGAGAGGAACCCCAGGCTAGTGGACCTCTCGTCTGACAACGTCCCTGACATCAACGTCATCACGGGTGAGTTACCACTATATGCTATAGTGTAATACAACAATTTAACACAGTTTTGCTTAAATGAGAATAGTCAGCTGATGTACATAAAGTCTTTCCTCAGAACAGAAAAATCTTGACCATGAAAATCTTTGAAGTATCTTTAAACAAACTATATTGTAGAGACATTCTTAAAACACTATTATCTTTACCTGTTGGAAAATAATTGTTTCATTTTACTCTGTCACAGCTCATCATCTTAACCCTCTAGAATTCTGGTCTGTTGAGCAAATCTCACCCCTCGTGCTCTTATGTTGTAATCTGCATCACTAACAGTGAATATTAATTATTTAGGTTAACAGTGTATATAATGTATACTTGAGGACATGAAAGTTTTTATTTTTATTTTCAGAAAAACTTGGTATTTTTCCACAATAATTTAATTGTGGAACTTAGACAAAATGTCTTATAAATATTATGGGGACTAAATACGAGGCAGGAGAGGTGGCGGGGCAGGTGTGGCCCCAGTGTGAGAGGTTAACTATATTATGACCCTAAAGTTCACGACTCTCAGCATATGACTGAACCCAACTTATCACATTCAGGCAGCAGCCGAAAGTATAGATCTGTCCCGCCTTGTTATAAACTTTAATAAAGAAGTAACATGCAGGTCTTGAAGTTCTTGTTTTCTTTGGGAGAGTTTGTGTAGAGGGTCTTAATCCACTTTAACAGGAAGATACAACCACTATATCAATTAATAGTCTTCGGAGTCAGATAAATGTGAGTAGCTGTTTTAAGCGGAATTTGGCTGCTGTTTCAATGTGCCCAGTCAGGTACTGCCATAAGGTGTGTGTGTGTGTGCTGTAAAGTACGGCCACTGATCTTCACCCATCAACCATAGAATGGGATTTCAGTTTAATTACCCAGTGTTATGTACTCTGCATCAGTTGTACATAACACCCTAGTATGTATTGTACTCTGCTTCAATAGTACATAGCACCCTAGTTTGTATTGTACTCTGCTTTAATAGTACATAACACTCTAGTATGTATTGTACTCTGCCTCAGTATATGCTGTACTTTGTCTTAGAATACAGTGTACTTTACGTGACACTTACCAACACTGTGACAGAGGAGTGACGCCCCTAATCCTCTTGCAGGCATCCTGAAGGACTATCTACGTGAGCTTCCTGAGCCACTGTTCACCAAGTGTCTGTACCAGATGTTGGTGGACGCCCTGACGGTGATGTTACCTGACGACCCGCAGGGCAACGCCAAGCTCATGTTCTCCATCCTCGACTGCCTCCCCAAAGTTAACCGGGTAAGTCACTTCCTCGACCCAAGGTCAATTGGGTAAGTGACCTGTTTTATGGTGTTAAATGAGGTTAAGTGAGGTTTTCATTTCGATCCATAACCAATGAGGTGACGTCTTCGACCCAAGGTCAACTGTGTCAATGACTACATTCAATTTAAGGTCAGTTGGATATATTGCCTCAATGACTCAGGGACAACAGTAAAGTTGCCGCTCTTTTACGGAGTCAAAGATCTTGTGGGTATTTGGTCATCTGTTCTGAAACGTCAACGGAGTAAGTCAAAAACATAGATACAGAACAGACCGCCTCGAATACCTGGTCTATGTGGCCACGTGTGGTCTATGCCCATGTATGATCTGTGTGGCTACCTGTGGTCTGTGTGGCCATGTAAAGTGTAAGTTAAAATCTGTAATGGGAAGTACCATAAGTACTTCGGTGGACCGCTCAAAAGGTCAACAATCACGCCACATCCTCCCTCCTCGTGGCGGCCTCACACCACTGTACCAGGAGACAGTTACAGTGGCTCGTAAGGTATAGTGACCTGGACAATTTAGTTCTTAGTGTAATCTTTCATTTATCTTGTGGTCTCTTAAACATGAAAGATCTTAGTGACTCGTTTGAAAGTAGATGAACAACTTTTATTAACTAGTTTACTGAATGCCTGAAGCCGTAATAACAATACAGTATTAGTGGTTTGTAGTCCATTTTATCGTAGGAAATGTGAGTAGAAGTTAGTATTAAAACATAACTCTGGCGTGAACAGTATATAGTTGTTGGCTGGTAGTGAAAAACCCACACTCAGCCCCAGATTACCCACACTCAGCCCCAGATTATCCACACTCAACCCCAGATTACCTACACTCAGTCCCAGATTATCCACACTCAACCCCAGATTACCCACACTCAGCCCCAGATTATCCACACTCAGTCTCTGATTACCCACACTCAGCCCCAGATTACCCGCACTCAGCCCCAGATTACCCACACTCAGCCCAGATTACCTACACTCAGCCACAGATTACCCACACTCAGCCCCAGATTACCCACACTCAACCCCAGATTACACCCCCAGATTACCCACACTCAGCCCCAGATTATCCACACTCAGCCCCAGATTACCCACACACCAACCCCAGATTACCCACACCAGCCCCATATTACCCACACTCAGCCCCAGATCAGTCCCAGATTACCCACACTCAGCCCCAGATTACCCACACTCAGCCCCAGATTACCCACACTCAGCCCCAGATTACCCACACTCAGCCCCAGATTACCCACACTCATCCCCACATTCAACACTGTGTCTGGTCGCCTCACTTCCCCCCCACCCCCCCTCGTGTCTAGCCTCAACGAGTGTAATGAGATGAAGGAAGAACTTAAATGGCTGATGGAAACGACTGTATCAGAGTAGGAACACAGAATACAAATGGTTTTCATGAGAGGACAAAGAGAAGTGAAGATTTTCGTCATATTTCATCAAGTAGAGTTAATAAGGAGAGACATCTGGTGAGCGGGAGGAGATACAATAAGAGGAATGAACAGCTAGATGGTGTTACATTGTTTATAATCTACTAGGAGGAGTATTTGATGCTTTATAATGTGTATCGAATATTCCTCATTTTTCTGTCTTATTGATTAAATGCTACTGATTGTTTATAGCTGTTGTTTATATTAGCTTTTGTTTATATTAGCTTTTGTTTACATTAGCTCTTGTTTATATTCATAGTTTGTATATATATTTCGCATTAATATATAACTTAGTTAAATGAAGTGATTTGTTTAGTTAATTCTAAGAGTGAGATAATCTTTCCAGTATCTTATTATCTCTATCTCTCTATCTCTCTATCTCTATCTCTCTATCTCTATCTCTATCTCTCTATCTCTATCTCTCTATCTCTTTCTGTCTCTTATCATTCGTATTTTAGTGTAATATCATCCTTTTAGTACCTGAATGCCTAGTTAGTCTATTCTATATTTTCCTATCACTTTAAATCATGCTTATAAAAAATATTGAAATATAAATGTATAAATATTAACAACTATAATATTTTCAGTAATATATTTAATTTGATTTATAAATATATTTAATACCAATTATATGCAAAGATAAATTGGTATACATCTAATAATTGTTGTATCATGAAATTAGATACAGTAATTATATATTTTTAACTTGCTATAATACATAATCTTATATGATACCAATTTTTTTTATATAAATATGAATTGATTTATATCTAATTACTGTAGTATCAATACATTTTGGTACCCGGATTCGATATATTTCTCACTTAAATCAGTTTCTGTAATACGTAATAATGGGTAGACTTCTCAGATGACGCTGTTCCTTCTGATGGATCACCTACGTCTTGTGGCCAGCCAATCCGAGCGCAACAAGATGACCACACAGAACTTGGCCATCTGTTTTGGTCCGGTGCTGATGTTGCAGAGCGAGGGGGAGGACCCGATGGATTTCCACCAGCCTATTAGTATTCTCAAGTTCCTCCTCGACCTCTGGCCCTCAAAGTCAGGTAATGTTCCGTTATCGCCACGACATTCTTTTATTTATCTATTTATCTATTTATCTATTTCACTTTTGGTTTTTTGCTGTTCTTTTAGGGTTTTGTTTTAGTATAATTTCATCTGCACTGTTATTGTCCTGTGCAAAGATTGATATTGCTTAATGATTATTGTCCATTATTGAAAACTGATATGTCTTGTGCATCTGTTTTACATTGATTCTTTTTTCTTGCTTCTGTGTCGTGTAGATCAAGGAGGTAGAGAGATCACAGGGTAATAGGAGAGAGAGAGGTGATAGGAGAGAGAGAGGTGATAGGAGAAAGATGTGATAAGAGAAAGATGTGATAGAATTATTTAAAAAGTGACACAAAAGTTTGGCTAAGTTAACATGTAGAAATATCCACACACAGACACTATACAAAAAGACTATATGTCCATACTGTGGAGTCATTCTTCAATAGCATGATGTAACGTAACTCCTATACTACTAAACCTCATCAAATGTTTCTATATAATCTGTTTATTTGTTCCTCATTCTTTGTTCTTGCTGTTATAAATCATTCTTACCTGTTTCTCACCTGTTATTCTTTGTTCTTGCTGTTATAAATCATTCTTACCTGTTTCTCACCTGTTATTCTTTGTTCTTGCTGTTATAAATCATTCTTACCTGTTTCTCACCTGTTATTCTTTGTTCTTGCTGTTATAAATCATTCTTACCTGTTTCTCACCTGTTATTCTTTGTTCATTGTTCTTGCTGTTATAAATCATTCTTACCTGTTTCTCACCTGTTATTCTTTGTTCTTGCTGTTATAAATCATTCTTACCTGTTTCTCACCTGTTATTCTTTGTTCTTGCTGTTATAAATCATTCTTACCTGTTTCTCACCTGTTATTTCCTTCATGTTAGTGTCCTGTTACCACATCTTGATTCCAATATTTTCTTCTCGTTTTTTTTTCATATCGTATTCTGTTAATTCTCCAAAGTGTCTTAATGTTTCTCAAGCTCACTCTCTCTCACTGTCACATCTGAGTCTCACATTCATTGACATGTTAGAAGTGGAATAAACACTCCTTTACATAATCTCTCCCTGAACATGTAGAGCCTCAAGACTCCTCTTCTAAATTATTGTTCTTAGGCTCCCCTAGTCTTGTTCCTCTTTCTCTCACACACACACACACACACACACACACACACACACACACACGGAGCGGGAGACTTACCCATTGTTTACGAAGTGATTTTCAGACTTTTTAAAAACACTACAGACTTGGGGAGTTAATACACATAGAGGATTAGTTAAAGTATTAGTGCATCTGTTTATTATTATATTGTACCACTGTAGAGGTGATAAAACAATGGCCGTCTCCCGGGTATTGTTTCAAGACTAAAAGACGAAGTTAAAGAAGCTGCAATAGAGATGAAGTTAATTAATTAGTAAACTTAAAAGACTTAACTCATAATTATGGTGATTTTCCAGTGTTTTTTTTTTTGATAATTAGTAAAGTTCAGAGACTAAAACTTTGAGTTCCTTACAATAAAAAGTCATTATTAAACTGAGGTCCTTATGGGTTTCTTCACAGATTCAAGAGGTTGATCATGGCCGCGGGTCGCGTTAGTATGTAAACGAGAATAGCTAGATGGTAGATGATCAGACGAGTGGCTAGAATGAGGCTACAGAGGACCTCCCATTAAAAGCTAAACCAAACACTTGTCCAACACTACCAATAAGAGTGTTACCTTGAGGTCGCTACTGTACAAGGTTAAAGCCACTGGATCTGTTGGAACTTTACCCCAGAGGCCCCTCAACTCTCTGGACGATAATATATATATATAGCATTAGGGAGACAGTAGATTATCTTAGAACCAATATATAGTTAAATAATAATAACATTTACCTTCTTAATATCAAGGAAGTGGTTTGTAGTTAGGTGAGGTAGCAGTAGGTAAGCATCTTTTAGGTACTGCAGTGGCTTGTGGTGGTTGTTAGTACTGTTCTGTAGGGAGGTAGAGAGAGAGAGAGAGAGTAACCAACCCTCGAATTCATCATAATAACAGCATTTCTTTACCCTCAATATGTCACTCCCCCTCATAGACTATCTGCACATAACTCACACAACATCTAGTATTCAGCACAAAATTGTTTTAGTTATTTTATTCTCTTCTAAATCTCCTCTGCATGAAGTGTTGGTATGAATTATCAACTTTTTTTTATATGATTGACGAAATTTTTCTCTCTCTCATTTCTCAATAGTTTTAGAGCGAGTGTCGACTTATTCGAAATATTTGCGACTCAACTCACCTCATGTATAACAGTAAACTTGTGACCGTGGCTCCTGTGTCTATTGTTTAATATGATCATGAAGACCTCTTACTGAACGCTTCACAGTCACCAGAGGCGTATATATACAACGCCCTCCGTTCCCAGCAGCAGGCATTAAAACACACACAAAGTGAAGTGGTCAGGCAGCTGGTGGGCAGACGTCAGCTGAGCGTTGATTGACCAATAATTTGACCCAAAACAATCCCATTTTCTTTGATGTTACAGGTCGCCATTTTGACATCAAAAGATATGAACCTTCCTAACTTAACATTACCGCTTCAGAAAATAATACTTACATAAATTTATAAACAGATGTTCCTGATGGTGGGGAGTCATTATGCTAAACCGGTTCAAGACAGAGGAGAGGTTTAACAAGAATGCGAGAACCACAACCCCAGTACAGGAATAATTCAGTAAAAGATTGAGTCCCTTCCCTAACTGCTTAAGCAAGAAATCGAGTCCCAGTTCAGAGTTACACGAGACACTGTGACTACTACCTGGTATTAGTGTCATTAGCATATTAAAAAAGCTTATATTAGTAACGAAGACAATGTCAAGAAAATTGTTCTCCTGGGAGTTATAATCCACGCCTCAAAGGTCATAAACACACACACACACACACACACACACACACACACACACTAGATACTGTTCCTCATGACTGCTATATAATACATGAACTACAGCTTATGGCAGTATAACGTAAAGTCACCATATTTTCAGGAATTAGTCAGAAAAAGTCGATATTTAATCTAAGACATCGACGTTCGGATGATGTTCTGTGCGATGTTTATTGATGTTATTCGAGTCATTAGTCATTATTTATCACCTGAACAAGATGTGTGTGGGTTAGTAGTTAAGAATAACCTGATACACTCTATGTATACACAGAAAATATGGTCTTCTATGATGTTACTCTAGGCTCTAAAGTAACTTAAAAGAGGTAATATTGTAAGTTGTGAGTTAGAGTTTTGTAAAGCTTTAAGTTGCTCACATTTGTTATTTAAGTTATTCATAGTAAACTTGGTGAGGTGCCGCGGGAATAAAGTTAACAGCGTGAGTGAAGTTATGAACGGGACAGTAAGGTTCTCCCACGACCAGAGACACTGAGTTCATGTTCCCTGCCTCGGCCTAAGTAGTTTACCTCACCTGTTCTCTCTAATGCTGTGAGGCTCACCTGTACGCCGTCAGAGGTTAATGTTTGATTTGTGATTAGAAGCTGATTATAGCTGTGGTAATTACGTTCAGCTGGTAGTTAAGACCTCAGACTCTGATGGTGTGTACTCTTAAGTAGTTGCTGCTTTACCAACAACTGTATATATGCCTTTATCTCCTCAGTGTCTCCTGTGTGTTTTATATTGAAAGTTTTTCCTTCATTATTTTTTTCTGATATGCTTTTCTAATATAGCAGTAGCGTAGCAATATTTTTTAATCATAAATTATTTGTTTATATTCTAACTAATTATGTTTTGTTTTTTCTGATATAATTTTGATCATTGTGAAATTTGAGTTGAAATATTTTGTAATATTATCATTATATCTTGTGTTTTGATAACTTATTGACAACATGATGCTTCAATATCCTCCTCACTTGTTCAGTTTCATAAACAACATTGAGTGAGTTTGACGAGGGCGCGGCTGGTGACTTACTGTAGCTTTATAAGAGTGTAGATGTTGTGTGAGTTTTTGCAGGTTCTGTTACACTGTTTGTTCCAGACAGCTCGGGAAGCGGAAGCAGCGAGTGCTCGGAGTGCGCGGCCTTCACATCTGGACTCGGGGAGGCGGAAAGTCGGGGGCCCCGGCTCCCGCATGACCACACCCCGGACCACACCGCGGACCACGCCCACCAGCCAGTCCCCGGGCTCAGAGAGCGACTCCTCCCCGAATCCTCCTGTTAACCTCCGCTCCAAGCTAGTCCTGGGCGCCATGACCACAACCACCGCCAGTGGGGGGGAGGCAGGGGGCGGAGCAGCTAGTGGGCCCTCCGCTCCAGGCTCTACCTCCACCACCTCCACGCCCACCTCTTCCATCACATCCCCGCCATCCACCACCGCCGCCCCGACCAACTCTCTCCCAGCTGGGGTGTCGGAGGCGGCGTCAACCCTCACTGCCACCCGCGGCCTCGACCCAGAGACCGAGACCGAGGAGGACAAGGACGAGACCGGAACGGCATCCAGCTGAGGTCCTCACGCTCCTAGCTAAGGCCAGGAGGCCAAGCTCCCGGTCAGGATTCTTCATTGGATTATTAAGTCCTGAAGTCACTTGCTGACGCCAGCCGAGGCACTGATGTCTTTGGTCTATATGTTGATAATTGCTGTTAACCCTCGAGGGTCCGTGAACAACACCGTCCAGGGCCCTGCTGATGCTGGCTGCTTGAGGCAAGTTGACAATAGATAAGGCCCTGATATCTTTGCGTTAAAGGCCAAAAAAATAGCACTAGTTGCAGCCCTGAGGACATCAGCTGAAGCCCTAAAACCTCACCCTTGTTGCGGGCATGACGTCACCAGCCCCCTGATCCTCTAGTGGCCAAGATGCAGTCATCACTGTGTCACCAAGTCCCCCGGGTAGCGAGGCTCTCTTCACCAGTGGTCAGAGGCCTCCGCACGTGACTGTGACCCGGCACACCTCACACTGTGGCTCAGCGCCGCCCTCGGCCGCCGCCTACGGGACGAGGCCATTTGCGGGACTTATGCAACTCGTGTTACAAATCACTGCCACGAACTTTTATTTAAATATATTATCTCTCTGTGGAGATGTCGAATTTTATCACTAGATAACTGCCAAGAGCTTGTAGTCAGTGGGGGTGCGGACGGTGGCGCCCCGTCCTTGTCGTCGACAGATCAAGACGGGGAGCCACGGTCTGCGCTGCCCCTTAGTCAGTGGTGTTGAGAGTATCGGCATGGCGGTGCAAACTACTTGCCAGATGGCTTCCATTTCCCTCACGCCCGACTTTTTTTTTCATGCAGACTGTGAGGTCGAGTACCAGACGTGAGCCACGCTGTTGTTGTCCTGCTGAGCGAGCGGTCATTTTGTAGTGCCAGGGCCAGTCTTCAGTGCCAGAGGTCACCCTTGGCACTATAGGTCATCCTTAGAACTAGCGATTGTCTGTGGTACTCCCGGTACTAGTAGTTATCTCTGGTACTAGTAGTTATCTCTGGTACTCGTAGTTATCTCTGGTACTCGTAGTTATCTCTGGTACTAGTAGTTATCTCTGGTACTAGTAGTTATCTCTGGTACTAGTAGTTATCTCTGGTACTAGTAGTTATCTCTGGTACTAGTAGTTATCTCTGGTACTAGTAGTTATCTCTGGTACTCGTAGTTATCTCTGGTACTTGTAGTTATCGTAGTTATCTCTGGTACTCGTAGTTATCTCTGGTACTAGTCTCTGGTACTAGTAGTTATCTCTGGTACTAGTAGTTATCTCTGGTACTAGTAGTTATCTCTGGTACTAGTAGTTATCTCTGGTACTAGTAGTTATCTCTGGTACTCGTAGTTATCTCTGGTACTTGTAGTTATCTCTGGTACTAGTAGTTATCTCTGGTACTCGTAGTTATCTCTGGTACTCATAGTTATCTCTGGTACTAGTAGTTATCTCTGGTACTAGTAGTTATCTCTGGTACTAGTAGTTATCTCCAGTACTAGTAGTTATCTCTGGTACTAGTAGTTATCTATGGTACAAGGGACTGGGCCAATTAGTCTATGTCATCCTTGGTACTGATGGTCGTCCCTGGTACAGTGGGTCGTCCTTCGAATTGGTAGTCGTCCCTGGTACTCGGGGTATTTGGTAATAGTGGTTGTACCTGGTACTAGTGTTCG
This sequence comes from Homarus americanus, assembly GCF_018991925.1. Classification (NCBI taxonomy): domain Eukaryota; kingdom Metazoa; phylum Arthropoda; class Malacostraca; order Decapoda; family Nephropidae; genus Homarus; species Homarus americanus. Next base: position 224,105 of record NW_024711406.1, read on the forward strand.
TCCTTGGTATTGAAGTTCATCCCAGGTACTATGGGTCGTCCTTGATACTAGTGCCTGGTAAAAGAGGTAGTCCTTGAACACAGTCACAGGTGCCTAGTACTAGAAGCAGTGGTTGGCACGACTGTTACGATCGTCTGGTACTTAAGTGTTGTGGTACTGGTACTGTCACTCACCCTGGTGTTGTGGTACTGGTACTGTCACTCACCCTGGTGTTGGGGTACTGTTACTCACCCTGGTGTTGTAGTACTGCCACTCACCCTGGTGTTGTGGTACTGTCACTCACCCTGGTGTTGGGGTACTGTTACTCACCCTGGTGTTGTGGTACTGTCACTCACCCTGGTGTTGTGGCTGTCACTCACCCTGGTGTTGGGATACTGTTACTCACCCTAGTGTTGTGGTACTGTCACTCACCCTGGTGTTGGGGTACTGTCCTCACCCTGGTGTTGTGGTACTGTCACTCACCCTGGTGTTGGGGGTACTGTCACTCACCCTGGTGTTGGTACTGTTACTCACCTGGTGTTGTAGTACTGCCACTCACCCTGGTGTTGTGGTACTGTCAGTCACCCTGGTGTTGTGGTACTGTCACTCACCCTGGTGTTGTGGTACTGGTGTGTCACTCACACCCTGGGTGTTGGGGTACTGTGCTCACCTGGTGTTGTAGTACTGCCACTCACCCCTGGTGTTGTGGTACTGTCACTCACCCCTGGTGTTGTGGTACTGTCACTCACCCCTGGTGTTGTGGTACTGTCTCACCCTGGTGTTGTGGTACTGTCACTCACCCTGGTGTTGTGGTACTGTCAGTCACCCTGGTGTTGTGGTACTGTCACTCACCCTGGTGTTGTGGTACTGTACTGTCACTCACCCTGGTGTTGAGGTACTATCCCAGTCACCTGGTGTTGTGGGTACTGTCACTCACCCTGGTGTTGTGGTACTGCCACTCACCCCTGGTGTTGTGGTACTGTCACTCACCCTAGTGTTGTGGTACTGTCAGTCACCCTGGTGTTGTGGTACTGTCAGTCACCCTGGTGTTGTGGTACTGTCACTCACCCCTGGTGTTGTGGTACTGTCAGTCACCCTGGTGTTGTGGTACTGTCATTCCCTAGTGTTGTGGTACTGTACTGTCCAGTCACCCTGGTGTTGTGGTACTGTCACTCACCCCTGGTGTTGTGGTACTGTCAGTCACCTGGTGTTGCATGTGTGCTGTCAGTCACCCTGGTGTTGTGGTACTGTCAGTCACCCTGGTGTTGTGGTACTGGTACTGTCAGTCACCCTGGTGTTGTGGTACTGTCACTCACCCTGGTGTTGGTACTGTCACTCACCCTGGTGTTGGGGTACTGTTACTCACCCTGGTGTTGTGGTACTGTCAGTCACCCTGGTGTTGTGGTACTGTCAGTCACCCTGGTGTTGTGGTACTGTCACTCACCCTGGTGTTGTGGTACTGTCACTCACCCTGGTGTTGTGGTACTGTCAGTCACCCTGGTATGTGTGTGGTACCCATCAGATAAGACCTGGTCTGACTGTAACCTCAGATTGCATGATGCACGAGACTTGGTGCTTTGTCAGTTCAACTGCCTTTCAGACATCTTTGTGTGTGGTTTCCAGTACATGCATGACATAGTGTGTGCCCTATACTGTAATTTTAAGAGACTTCAGTCGACAGATGGAGCGAAAATGATGCCATATTCTCTGAGAAATGACCGACGGCGTTCGTTATAAGACAGGGTCTACCTCTCTCTCTCTCTCTCTCTCTCTCTCTCTCTCTCTCTCTCTCTCTCTCTCTCTCTCTCTCTCTCTCTCTCTCTCTCTCTCTCTCTCTCTCTATATATATATATATATATATATATATATATATATATATATATATATATATATATATATATATATATCTTACTGGTGCAGCGCTGACGGTAATACTGTATTTCAGCAACAACAATACGCCATATTTATTGACTGATAATTAATTCATCGCAGATTTACAATATATTTGGGAATATGTGTTAGTTTTTTTCATTGTGTGCGTGTGTGTAGTGTGTGTATGTATATATATATATATATATATATATATATATATATATATATATATATATATATATATATATATATATATATATATATATATATATATATGTATATTTAAAAGTATTATAAAAGAGACAATATGGTAGAGCACTTATGAAGAGAGTCAATCACGTTACTAGAAGGTGTGAAGGTATATCACATGATGACGTCATCACCGTGTACACCAAGAGTCTCACTTAACCATCATGTGGGATACAGCCTTACGTCATGTACGTAAGACAAAATACACATAATCACATGTAACATTTCTCCCCCAGCATGATGGTGAGGGAGGTGGTGGTGTACGCCGGGGAAGGAAGGTTCCTCTAGAGTGAGGAACCAGACTCGGATTCAGACCCAAATTTGGCTGTTGTTCACAAGACTCGGTAAATTTACTGTACCTAACCTAATCTAACCTCGTTAAACCTGACCCAGTCTAACGTACACTTAATCTCACTTAACCTTCTTAATATAATTCTATATAACACATGATAACAAAGCTTTATGTAAAGTAAACTAACCCAATTTGGGAACTGAATTCAACTCAGGATCCTGAAGAGTAGAAAGTCTTGCAGGTGACGTAGAAGGAGTCAGTGTTCTGCAGTGTTCAAATTAGTCAGTATTACATCACCGTGAGTGAATGGACCAACTCTTGATGTTATTTTCGGAAGCAGTTTCAGTAAAAGAGACTCCACGGTATGAGAACTGAGCATGTAGGAGTCACATCTTCTCACGGGAACAAGTCAGATCGCGCTTTGCACCAGCCAAGCCTCTCGCTTACGCTCGGCAGCAGAGGCAAAAGATGTCTTACACCAGACCCAACAAGTAACGCTTTTACTTCAATAAGCTTCAGAGAGTAAAACAAAACAAAAATGAATTGGCATCACAAGTAACGCTAATCATTAAGAGAACTACATCAAACGATCACGCACACTCTACTTAGGTAACCTTCAGTGTAGAACAGAACTTTTGTGTGTGAGTGTGTTGGACAAAAGCTTCAGACCGCCGCGTGTTTGCGTCGCCTCAGTGAAGCCCGCCAACTCACCGCCACCAGCACACATCGTCTTTTACCACAACCACTTCTGTAGTAAGCAGTTTCTTTGTGATAATTGAAAGAGTTGACAACATATATTTCACATGATAAACAATATTAAATTTCATGATCTATCCGACCAGAAAATGCTCAGTTACGGGCGTTTAATACACTCGGTGAAGGTAACGGATGTGAAGGCGGTGCAGCAGTGAACACGACGTAAACACTTCCCCCATGCACCCTGACACTGGTCAAACTCCTACTTCCTCTCTTTCAACGCCTTACTTCTCGTCTTACTCTTGGCTTACACTTGGACGCATCCTCTGGTGCTCTCACGCCCTTCATCTCACTAACACCTTCACTTCTTAACCTGGCAATCAAGAGCTTCCTAACTAAGGCTTTTCCTCCACAGATCCTCCCGTTTGTTGTTACAAATTCTGTAGAGTACTGAGCTTTGCAAGGGCATTAACGAATGTGCCTCTGTGCTTAACCTTTACCACAACACATGACTTTTGCTGCGGTTTATCAGCCCAAATTATTATTAGAATAAGGCATCTCTTCTGCCCTCCTCCTTGTGAGTGGGAATGGACCTCAGTGAAGATATAGGTTCAGTCTTGCCGTTCAAATCGCATTTGTTTTTTTAGCAATAAGGAAAAATTGGAGCCATGTTGAATCGAACAGCGCACAAGATAACGGCACGGCAAGGGCGCAGCTCCGGACCTCGGCTTGAGACAACCTTAGTGGAGAGAACCCTTAGAGTTATTCGTCAGGCAGACGCTGTCCCCACTTAAGAATTAACACAAACTCTTATGACAGTCTACTACGACGATTAACTTAACGAGGGTCTGGCTGTATTACTGTGAACGGGCACATTCATTTTTTTTACATTGGTACTTAAGTGAAGCGACATTTTTATAGAGATGAAAAAGGTTTTCTGGTCAGACTTGGCCGAGATTGAATCAAGACGAGTGTCGGAATCTGGTGGCAGGCAGGCACATGTTCCCTCCCCGGCCTATCACTGACCAGTGTCTGTAGTACTCGCACCCGTGGTAGTCATTTGCATGTCTGGTACAAGGGTCTCTACTGTGGCGACGGCCATACTCACACGCATCGCAGGGACGACTGTGGATCTTCATATGAATGATTGTTGGTATTTTTAGAGTATAAACTGCTTAATATTATTAAAACATATTGTAATAAAATGATGTTCTGTGTCATCCTATGTATGAAATTTAGAGTCGCTGATGATGGTCAGTTTCTAGTTGTGTGGTGATCTATGCGTAGAAATGGAGTTCTTGGCCTGAATGCGACAGGGTGGCCGATGCCGTCAAGATATTTCAGGACGCACTTACTTGTCTGTTTGTGATGTGAGGAAGTTATTGTTAATTACTATTGTGTATTCATCCATAGTGTAACACTAGCAGATGAGAAACATGTTGTTAGCGGTGTGTCTTGGTTGTGAGATAACGAGACTTTGATTGACGTTGATGCTGTGAGGTGTTGATGTTTGAGATGAACATGAGTCTTCTCTCCCTCTGCCTCACACTTACGTCAGATGGAGTGGTTCTAAGGAGGCTGAGTGAGGTGTGAGGTTGGTTGAGTGTGTGGTGTGAGTGAGGTTGTCCCCGCCCTACGCCTTAGAGAAAAATGGTGTGGAACGTCGCCGCTCTCCTCCCCAGTGAGCGCCCTGCCCCTGCTGCTTACAACGGGGCTGACATGTCATGGATTCTCACAAAAAATCTCCAGATGTGTTGCTTTCCCTGGAGGGGTGAAACGTGCTTGAATGTCTTCTAATTTGTAAAGCTATATCTTATTTTTTTCACAGTTTTAGCTACCCAAGACAATGTCAGAGAAGGTAGTAAAACTATAACCTTATTGTTGCTGATAATAATAATAATCTTAAGAGAAATAAGTCAGATCCAAAGAGGAGATATTATAACATTTAAGCAACCAGTGTCCCTCCAGAGGTGAGACGGCCCCACCTACCTTCCTCCTCCCCCTCTCCTTCGGTGCCCTTGCGTGTATAGTTGCCCTTCTTGGCCTCCTGCAGCAGGAAGACTCACTCCTCCGCTAAGTGATGCCGGGGCGTAGAGGCGGATCTTGTTCTGATGTATGTAAATAAACGCACGACTGTTCATCACTATCTTGCGGCTAATTCTATGTACATGAAAGTGTTTAATAAAGAATGGAACTGTTGTTTATATTTACAAAGGTAAGATTTTTTTTTGACTAATGGAACATTGTGTACTAGAGGTCTAACAAGGAAATCAGGGCTATAGTAGTCATGATAGTTGCTTTTCATGTTAGTGTATTTAATGGTTACGATGACATGATTGTGCTTTGTACATATCAGTGTATTAATTTAATGGTCCGGGGGGCGGAGTGGACCATAGCGCGCCCCTTTTTCCACAACTTTACTTTGTACTTTTCCCAGTCTGTCCGATGGTCCACTCCTGCCTCCCCCTCCACCTTGGTTGATCAAACTACTGTGGACGAGAAGGCTTTCCATGTGACACGAAAGTGTATGACAGTTCTTCTGTTTTATATTTTTCGAGAGGACCCCCCCCCCCAACACAAGCCCAGGTTCTTTACACCCCCACCCCTCCCCCACCTCATTCTGGTCCCGATGTGCCAAACTACTCCCCCCTTCCCCCCTCCGGTAGTGGCTTATGGTCCGGTGTGGTTGAGTGTGAAGAACAAACTCGTTCTCTGTACTGTCCACCGTCGGTAACTACGGTTGGGTGTGGGTATTAGTGTCGTGGTTGTAAGTAAACTACGACTTCCCTGACCAGACACGACACCGTCTCCTCCTCTACCGTCACCATACTGTCTTAATGGTCTTGACACTTTCAGCAACGAGTTCAATGTTAATAATTAGGTCAAGTTCTACTAACAATATTAAATCTAACCAGCCGTTACTGTCACTAGGTCGTTTAGGCTCATACAAAAAGTGGACCTCTTTAAGTGGGAGATTCCTATATAGTTCTCTTATCACTTGAGGATGATAACTGTCTTGACACTGATGAGATCATAATTATTTATCTTTATTTTGATGCGACTCAATATTATTCAACATTCTGGTGTCATTCATCTTCTATACAACAATGCAGAACGTCGAACCGCTGAACTTTTTATTCATAGATAATATCGAGTTTGAGGAGGTCGTCCCTTTTAGGTTTCTGCCCCACATCACTGCTGTCTGAAATACGATTCACCGGAGTTCTTGATGTGTTTCAGCGGCGGCGGCGGTCAATAAATTCCAAGGTTTATGATATACATAGTTTGTTTAACACCTTCTTTAGTGAGACGTCATAAGGATTTAATTTCCAAAGCCCCGTGTGAGTAATGGTTGGTCATGTTATTGTTTCCCGTCAGTTAAGTTACAGTTAATATTAATTTATGGGTCATTTTACCTTATTCTTGACAGTCTTGTTTGATCGTCATTTGTCAATACATTGTTTATCTTGGGTATTTAAAGGATAACAAGAGGTATTGCGTGTGACAGGCGGTAGACAGTGACAGTGAGACACAGTTTGACGTCTTCACCCATCTTCCCGGCCACCACAGAACAGCCCCCGGTCACTCCTATGACAATAGTCCCACACTTCCAGGCTCAGCAGGTCAATACTCAGCCCCCTGAAGACCTCAGAGGACCCCACAAAGGCCCTGAGGTCTGGCATGTACATTGTTTCAGACCCCAAACAGTTCCTTCCCACAGGTGTACAGTGTATGGAGAAATGCTCATCTTTCCACCGACAATGTCTGTATGTTATCCGTGGGTAATATACTTTTCTTACGTTTGTAATATTCCCTCTCGCATCTGTCTGTTACCCTACAGTCCTTACCCTAAAACTGTTACACTCCTGTTTGTACATTTCCCCACATATCACGTTTCTTTCTCCTTGGAGTAGGGAAGGGCTAGTTATGTTGTGTTGGCCCCGGAGGTCACCCGTCAACCCCGCCCTCAGGGACCCCCGCGTCCTACACCACGCCCGAGGCCGTATGAGGCCACGCCCAGGCCCCGCCATACGCCACCTTCTTCCACGCCCGCACCATTAACATCACCGCTGTGTCCCATTCCTAGTAGGACAGTACTACACACTGACACGCTCATTGGAGGACAAATAACACGAATAACATAGTGGTGTGAACATAGTGGAGCTGGTTGTGAGGGAGGGTGTGCGGTGGTGGTGGAAGCGGTGGTGGTAGTGGAGGGCGTCGGGGTGCCAAGCCTGAGGAGGCACGATGAGGGTGCCAAAGGTGGTGCGGCACGGACTGCCACTCTGTGTCCTTCTCAAATAAAACAGTTTCCATGTTCCTTGTGTTTTTCTCAACCTTATCTCTATATTTCTGAGTACCAATAACCTATAAGCTAGGTAACGAAGGCCAGTCATGAATTAAAAACAGTCTACCACCCTCATAGACGAACTAACACTTCTGGTACACAGCCTGCGAAGATATTGGAAGCACAATGTATTCTCTAATGGTAGACCCTGCTGCCATATGTGACCAAGTCCCAGGTTGATGATCTGACTTTCTGCCTCATTTACACACAATTGCAGGGTCTCAATTGTTTCTCTGACAACACAACATGCATACAACGCCTCTCACTATTGATCTGTTTTCTTCATTTTAGTAATTATTATTTACTACTACCACTACTACTATATTACTACTATTAATACTACTATATTACCACTATTACTATTATTTTACTGCTGTTACTACTCCTATTTTACTACTATTACTGCTACTATATTGGTACTACTGCTATGTTACTACTATTACTACTATTAATAATATTACTACTACTATATTCTTTTTTAACGTGGCCTCCAGCCTCCCCCAATAGCCACACCATCGCCGCTATTTTATTACCTTAATATTAAATATCCTAATACATAAGTAGCTACCCTAGCTGTGTTGAGTTAGTTGAGCCACAGATCTATGTGGTGTTCAGTGACTGTTGCCTCATAGTCAATATCTGCAGCTGTTGTAGGCTTTGGGGCCGATGCTCTCGTTCCCCTGAGGATCCCCCTGGGGGCGCTGTCCCTGGTAGGGCTCCTGGGGGCACCACCCCTGGTAGAGCCCCTGGGGACACCGTCTATTGGTTTATTAACGTGTAAACTTCTCAGGACAATAAGAGACAGAGAATAACTGCAGGCTATATTTATTGTGGACGGTATAATGGCCACTATACACAGCATATATGGCCCCTTCACCTATTCCTGGGCAGGAATATACAAAAATAACATTTGGATTACAAACATACATAGTGTGGGAGTGTTGATATTGGTCGTACCACAAGACAACAAAAGAAAATCTCATTAGATTTGTGGCTGTATGAACAAACCTCGTGTGCTGAGTTACGTCACGTAGTCGATAAGAACAAAACAATCAGCTTCGTGAGACCAAGAAAAGAAGTTTAACATTAAAGCCAAAATAAGAATAAAATATACAAAGAGTCGAATATTCTGTTAACTAGAGATATTATTATATACTGTACATAATGTTAAGTTAATCTCACCACAAGTGACTAACGGTACTCCTTCTTACTTCATCGCTCATGACCTTCAACAACAAGTCTCTCATGACACATCCACACAACTAAACCCTCACAAGCCTCTGCTAGTGACACAGCCAGCCTGGTCACACTGACTAAGGTAGTGTTAAGTGTCACCTCTCGCTGCTGTCATAACGTAAGGTACACAGCTCAGCCAGACAAGAGTTGGCTGCTGTAACACCTAACTCTACCACCATCTACTGGTGTTCCTACTCGTATAAAAGGGCTATTGGCTCTCTGAATCTACGTTAATATAAAACAAATGTCAAATTTTATGTCGGCTTAGTTTAAAAAGTATTAAGTCATCTATTTGTTTAGGTTACAAAGTTAATTAGCTCATATTTGTCAAGTTAAACAAATCTTCTTTCTTTCTTTTATCATTTGTAATGCTAAAAAATTATTTCTTCCTTTATACTCGTTCTAAAGCTTAAAGTTTGTATTTGTTAAGTTCAAAAGTTCAGCAGTTCTTATTTTACTCAGCTTAAAAGTCATTCTGCGGCGATATTTCGCTCACATTATAAGAGTGACCGCGAGTACACAGGGTAGTGACCACGGGTACACAGGGTAGTGACCGCGGGTACACAATGTAGTGACCACGGGTACACAGGGTAGTGACCACGGGTACACAGGGTAGTGACCACGGGTACATAGGGTAGTGACCACGGGTACACAGGGTAGTGACCACGGGTACACAGGGTAGTGACCACGGGTACATAGGGTAGTGACCACGGGTACACAGGGTAGTGACCACGGGTACACAGGGTAGTGACCACGGGTACACAGGGTGGTGACCGCGGTACACAGGGGTGGTGACCGCGAGTACAGGGTGGTGACCACGGGTACACAGGGTAGTGACCACGGGTACACAGGGTAGTGACCACGGGTGCCTGAGATTTAGTGACCACGGGTACACAGGGGTAGTGACCACGGGTACTGGGGGTAGTGACCACGGGTACACAGGGTAGTGACCACGGGTACACAGGGTAGTGACCACGAGTACACAGGGTAGTGACCACGGGTACACAGGGTAGTGACCACGGGTACACAGGGTAGTGACCGCGGGTACACAATGTAGTGACTGCGGGTACACAGGGTAGTGACCACGGGTACACAGAGTAAACAATGAAGGAGGGAAATATGGGAGCGGTGGTGTGGAGGGAAGGAGGGCAGGAAGGAGGGAGTATTATCGTAGAAGGAAGGAGAGGGGTGGGGAGGGAGGGAACAGGTCTCTGACACAGAGATTAACTATTAATATACAAGAGAGGATCAGAAACACGGCCAGGCTGACCCATCACCTCACACACACACACACACACACACACACACACACACACACACACACACACACGGCTCTAGTATCAAGGAGGAGGTTTTTATAACCTCTCAAAAGCTCGTCTGTGGGCGAGGAAGGAGTCGTGTCCAGTGGGGAGGAGGGGGGGGGGAGGGGGGCAGAACGATAGTAGGTCCCGACCCCCTCCTCACTGGAGGGTCTCCTGGGGTCAGCCTCGGTGTCCCAGTGATCGTTGACTTAACCAGCTGAAGGTAATTCAAGGTCAAATGACCATGGTAATAATTATCTCCCGTGTCCTCTCTCGTATAAATACGTACTTCATATACAAACATTTATAATATATATCAGAACCTCTAGAATCCTGCGCCAGCAGTTCAATATGTCTACATATATATTTGAATACATATACATCAATAAATACATTCATAATACATATATTCATAATATATTTATTGATTCACAGTAATTCATTATTACCCCCAGACAGGTATGTAGGCAGGTAGACGTGGTAGCGCAGGGTTGTACGGTGTGACCATATAAAAATATATGAGTAAGATCACTACTGCTCTAACAAGGAGGCGCCTGTGTTACCGGTCCTGTGAGAGGCGATCATCACCAGCGCGGTGTTCTCCCTCTTGGCTGCTTCTTGTGTCACAATTTGTACCTCTTTTATTCTTCTCACAAGAGACCATTATGAAACTCCTGTACCCAGCATGTTATTTCTCAGCGTCACACACACACACAACCTCTCTGGAGATGATCATGTCACTGCCTTGGTCAGAGTCTAGGGTGAACAAGGGCCGCCACAGCTAACTAGTGTAACAACATTGGTCCAATACTTGCTTCTATCCTCTGACTGTCCATAAAATCACTCCCTAAGGTGATACATCATCCCACAACAGCCATTGTATGTTGTATAACATGTAGTATGTTGTATTAATAAAGTCCATCTATACCTTTACCATTTTGATGTAGTATATATTCCTTGATAGTATTCCTTAACTGTGTGTGTGTGTGTTCCCTCTACTCCTGCCTCCTTCACGTCTCACAGTCGTAAGTGTAGCCACATACCTTACCAAAATATATATATTCAGTAATTACAAACTTTCTCTATACATAATACTTACTAAATCTAAATCTAAGGTGTGAGATTCTTAGTGTTGTTTCCTTTATGTTATTCTGTAGGGCGTCCCACATGGTATAGTGTGTGTGTGTGTGTGTGTGTGTGTGTGTGTGTGTGTGTGTGTGTGTGTGTGTGTGTGTGTGTGTGTGTGTTGGACTGTCATTCGTCACTGCTTCATCAAACATATCTATTGTCTTTTATTAAACATATAAACAATAATATTATGAAAGTCTTGTTAAATCTCACTGCTCAATTATCCTTGATGTATGGTTATTAACAGAGTAACCACGACAAAAGGTGAAGGCGGTACAAAATTGAATCTAGTTTCGTCTCGACCAACTAAACTGCACGGAGAGCCTGACTATCTTCTACTGTGACTACTACACTTGGTCATCGTCAGGCTAACTCGTGCTGCTGACGGGGATACGCACGCCAAAGAGAAAAGATAGGGATAATGACAAGTTACATGATAATTAAGTAACTGGAGACTGGAGATATGTCGAAATGAAAGTCAATACACTGGTAGAAAGTTTGACTGGAGTGAGTTTCGTGGACCAGTCAATCAGGAAGTCTAGTCACTCTCACTCTTAAATTACGAGAGATTCGGATTCCTGAAAAAAAAGTTGAGAAATTATTATATTATTCAGAAGATTTCGATCATTAATAATTATTACTCATTTATCCGTTGATGATAATTAATAACTACTATAATCATGAGATGTTATACCAACTGTACCCCAGGAATTATTTTAGAGCATACGTTAAGTAATATTAGGACTGTACAACCTACACTAGTGACCTACCTGGACTGTACAACCTACACTAGTGACCTACCTGGACTGTATCACCTACACTAGTGACCTACCTGGACTGTATCACCTACACTAGTGACCTACCTGGACTGTATCACCTACACTAGTGACCTACCTACCTGGACTGTATCACCTACACTAGTGACCTACCTGGACTGTGTCGTGGGTGATAGAGTCTTTCGAGAAAGTGGTCTCCAAGGTAGAAATGAGGTGGATCTCCTTGACTTCGGGCTCGTCTCCTTCAGGCTCCGGGGACCTAGCTGGCTCGTTCGTGTCCTGGGGTGAGGTCTCCTTGCCATCCGGGTCCTCTCTCTCTTCTGTCGCCGAGTCATCCTCATTCTCTGCAGGAGGAACACACCATTAGTTACTGTCATCATATTGGCTATAGTAATGGAGACAACTAGACGACATTCTACTTAGCAATTTCCCAGGCTATTAATAATTATCTAGTAATAAAGATACGTGGTTAATGATGTATTTGTCTACAAGAATGACGTGATTTATGGTGTCCAGTTAATTAAATCACAAGAAATATAATTGATTTTTGCTGTAGGGATTCACAGGAAAAATAATCTACTACTTACTGTTGTCCTCTTCGGTATCATCCATCTCCACAGGCTGAAAGAACAATAATAATACACCTTAACAAACTGCAGACAGACAATGATCAAGCCATATCAGCCGACAGCATTATACACTTCTCGTAGTTTTTGATGCATAATATGAACCTTCACTCTAATAGTTAGGTTAGGTTAGGTTAGGTTAGGTTAGGTTAGGTTAGGTTAGGTTAGGTTAGGTTAGGTTAGGTTAGGTTAGGTTAAGTTCGAATAGATTAGGTAAAGTAGATACGCTGTGACGTCACTGTAGGACTGACCCTCCTTAACCGGACTGCCAACACAACTAATGCAGCGGGTGTGGGCGTTAGTGCTTGAGGATTAAGGACGAGGGTACAACAAGCCTTCTTTAATATAAGGATATTCCATCCCCGTAACCTGACTCTTGACGCTGCACACAGGAGAAGGGAGAACAAAAAGAACAGAACGTGAGGTAAGAGAATCCAGAACGTGGACCAAGGCAGCTTCACTCTCTGATGTTTACATCATCACGCGGGATGGGGCCTAGGGCAAAGTGCTTCTACCTCATAATGACTCAAGTGTTATCAGAACAGAAACACCAACCCAGAAGTTGTGTAATGGCTTGGCTAAGATGTTATCTGTCATTCTCTTTGTTCTGGTTTGTTCAGTTGTCTCAGGAGAACAAGATCATCGGCCCCTAAACCAACAACAGTCGCAGACAAACGGCCGTTTTCTTAGTTGTTGAGGAGCTACTGTACAGTGGCTCCTGAACGACTAAGAAAACGGCTGATATACTATGAGGCGACAGTCACCGAATGCTATTTAGATAAGCGGCTTAACTAACTCGAACAGGATAGTTACTTTTGCATCAGGATAGTTAGGTGATAAAATATTTGGAGAAGGAATGGCTATAGAGGGGAGGTTGGAGACCACGTGGAGGCCATAATATTGTCAACAAAAATTAATATAATAAGTAGTAATAGTATTCCTATCATTAACCTCATCCTGTAGTTCATATTATATGTCTATTGAGTTCTTTTCTTTACCTCTCCAGCCCTCCATATATCACCCACCCCCATCACCCACCCCCATCACCCGTCTCCATCACCCACATCACCATCCCCCCACCCGTCTCCATCACCCCACCCCCATCACATCACCCACCCCATCACCCACCCATCACCCACCATCACCCATCACCCACCCCATCACCCACCCCATCACCCACCCCATCACCCACCCCATCACCAGTCACTCCCTCGTTAAACATCTTCCCAATAAAGTTTACGTGACCTCTATAAGCTCAGTGTTGTGGAGGTTGTAATTAAACCAGACATATCCACCTACAGTAACACACCTCATGATAAGCGAGCGGGTCTCCACGTGACTAACTAACTCTTCACTCATTCACTTCTGCACTGGAGCAACATTTTGGTTGTATAGATCACATAACGGGGAGGAAGAAGTGTAAACAGTATTAGCGTAATAATAATAATAATAATAATAATAATAATAATAATAATAATAATAATAATAATAAAATAATAATAATAATAATAATAATAATAATAATAATAATAATAATAATAATAATAATAATAATAATAATAATAATAATAATAAAATATTACATCTTGGTGGAGTTTGTCAAGACGGCTGTAAGAGCTGAGTCACTCAACCCCTGCACCAGTGGTCGATGTAAACACCTATTTCCTACCTGGCGGAGACCCCTTAAAAATAGTGCGCATACTAATTAGGGGTCCTCAGGTGAGCTGGCCCGGTGAATATGTGGATGGTGTGTGTGTGTGTGTGTGTGTGTGTGTGTGTGTGTGTGTGTGTGTCTGTGTGTGTGTGATAGTGTTAGTAATTATTGGATGACCGAGGTGTATCTCGTGAAGTGAACGAAACAGGGAAAGAATTAGTAAAAAATGGAAAATGAAAGACACACACACACACACACACACACACACACACACACACACACACACACACTACTGGTCAATATACCCACAGACACCAGTATTGTCCTCCTCCTCATCCGTCAGGTGTCGCTGGATAGGTGGTAAGTCTTGGAGGTATAATCTTGTGAGGCTTGGCCCTCTCTCTCTCTCTCTCTCTCTCTCTCTCTCTCTCTCTCTCTCTCTCTTCCTGCCCTACATCCTCTCCCATCATCACCACCATCACCTCCATCACATCACCACCATCACCACCATCACCATCACCACCATCACCTCCATCACCATCACCATCACCACCATCACCTCCATCACCATCACCATCACCATCACCACTTGCTACTTCCGCCTTCAGTCACAGGTGTGGGTCGAGGAGGGGCCGGGTCGATGATACCTCAGGTCACTGTGTACTTACGAGGTCACGCCCTATTCCTATCTGGTCCAGGACTGAAGGTGTAACGGGCACCCGGTTCAAATAGGTCCTAGTTTAAATAAGTTCCAGTCTTTATTAACCCACGTCGTAATGGAGAGTGTCTTAACCTAACCTAACCTACCCATTAGGACTGAGCCCCTTATGTGTTGAGAATTATTAAGTCTGATTTAGGACTAGCCTTCAGCCTTAAGTTAGTCCAATAGGTAGGTTAGGATGGGGCCTAAACAGACTGGGTTTCTATTTGACCTTTCACCTCTGACCCAACCAACACGTGACCTCATTCACCTCCTACGTCACCATCCTATATACACCTGTCAAGACTCTCTGACGTCACTCCTACGGTGATCAATAAAGTATATTTGATCTGGTTCAGTTCTCATCACGACTCAGCTATCTGTGTCACCCGAAGTAAATTTAAATGACTCGAGTGTTATCATAATTCCTTCTCCTGCAGGAAAATGTTGTTTGTAACTCTTAAAGACACTAACTGCCTGACGAAGGTAAGCTTGGCACTGGGGGATTTACTCTTCACGTGATTGTAAAGACGGTGAAACGTTAACAACCTCACTCGATCACATTGGTAGTTATTGTATCCCCCATCCCCTCCCCCCCCCCCCTACAACATTATTAGCTTGGCACAGGTAACAGGTAAGTTCCGTGCTAAGAATTAGGCTAAAGACCAGGTCACCAGGTCATATGCTACTGACGGGGACTTCCTGGTTCCTTCAGTATCAGGTGAGAATGAGGCGGGTTTTTTTCTCTTCTCACTATAGAGACGAAACCACCATTAGGGTCTATACTCAATAGTGTTCAGAAAGTCAGGTATATATGCGTGTGTGTGTGTGAGTGTGAGTGTGTGTGTGTGTGTGAGTGTGTGTGTGTGAGTGTGAGTGAGAATGTGTGTGTGTGTGTGTGTTTTACGTTAAATTAAGTTAGGGTGAGCTTAGGTCTAGTTAGGGTAGGTGCAAGTTAGCTTAGGCATAGGTTGTGTGTGTTTAGATTCTGTGAAAGTTCAAGGTCTCTCTCTCTCTCTCTCTCTCTCTCTCTCTCTCTCAGTGACGCTACACACAGTATGGTCATCTACATACTTAATATAACCAATACCAACATTGTCCTTCCTCATGCTGGCGGACACGTTCTTGCATTCGTAATTGGCTTCCTAATGCTGTTCTTGTATAACCATGGAGAGCTTTTCCGATATCGTCTTGGTGTTCATATATCGCTATAATTCTCTTCCTATATTTTAATAATGCTTTTCTGTCTTATAATTCCACCCCCGACCATCATAATCCTGTTCCTGTATCGCTTGAGTGATTTTGTAATTTAAGTCAATCACGGAGTTCTATAGTCGTGACGTCATCGACAGGTAAACGTGTGAGTGGTCAATTATTTTTAGTCCTATCCTGTAACTCTAATGGATATTTTTTTACTTGAGCCAATCACGAGGCTCTGAATTTATGATGTCATAAAATGTAATCGCGTGAGTAGCCAATGAGTTTTTAGCTTTAACTTAGATATTAAAGACTGAAAATAAATCTGACTGACTTTGTACGGAATTGAATGAGGTGTTTATCTTATTCCGGCCGACATTTTGAATTTAAAATGATCACAGAGAGAGAGAGAGAGAGAGAGAGAGAGAGAGAGAGAGAGAGGTAATAACTGGTCAAACATAACCATTATCCACTTGACCTTAACCTCTGACCTAATTTCCGATAATTGTCCTGAGTCACTGAGTCACTGGACCACTGAATCACTGTTCTACTCACTCACTCACTCACTCCCTGCTCGACTCATTCACTCACTCACTCACTCACTCACTCCCTGCTCGACTCACTCACCGTCACTCACCACTTACAGATCGACTCACTCACTCCTCTCACTCGACTCACTCACTCCTTTCCTCCACTTAGATCGGCGCTCACTCACTCAGCTCACTCCTCACTCTCTTGCAGATCGACTCACTCACTCACTCACTCCCTGCTCGACTCACTCACTCACTCACTCACGCTAGAGAGAGAGAGAGAGAGAGAGAGGAAGGGCTGGTGTCGACATTGAATGACCTAACGTGAAGGCCACCTGTCTTACCTGAGATAAATTACTTACAGGTGTTCTTCTCGGTGTGTGGAAGAGACCCGACCAACACTGATATTGTAAATCGATTTTTTTCTTCCTTCAATATCCAAGTGCCTAGTGTGTGTGTGTGTGTGTGTGTGTGTGTGCGCGCGCGTGTGTGTGTGTGTGTGCGTGTGTGTGTGTGTGTGTGTGTGTGTGTGTGTGTGTGCGTGTGTGTGCGTGTGTGTGTGTGTGTGTGTGTGTGTGTGTGTGTGTTCCCATCATTCCTCCCTCCCGTCTATAAGCTTCCTGTCTCGTCTTCTGTCCTTCTGTCTATTCGGCACCAAACATCTCCCTTATACACTAATCTTACAATAATCTTTAATAGTTTGGAATTTGTTATTTTCTCTTTAATATAACTCGTATTAATCCCTCATCTCTTCAATACAACCCTGACCATGGCCTATGTACATTAACAATATCGTCCTAGTGACATTATCCTGATATTTATTGAATCATATTAGAGTATAAGTTTGGCCTCACTATCTCAGGGTTGTATTGGGTTACCTGTCTATCTGTGTCTGTCTGTCTGTCTGTCTGTACGTCCAAAACATGTTGACGGGGGTTTGGTCGTGCTGGAGAGGTAAGGGGGGCGGGGTCATAGTATAAGGTGATTAAAAAAATAAGATATAGAAAGTAATCTCTCTCTCTCTCTCTCTCTCTCTCTCTCTCTCTCTCTCTCTCTCTCTCTCTCTCTCTCTCCTCTCTCTCCTCCTTCTTCGTCTACGACTTCCTCCCTTTTCTCTTGTGTTTCTTCTCTGCCTTTCTCCTCCTCTTTGTCTCATCTTCTCTTTCGTCTTTTACTCACTGTCTCCTTCCCCTCCTCCTCCTCCTCGCTAGTTCCCCCCCCTTAGTCTCTCTCCTTGCCACCTCCTCCCCTCTCTACCTTCCTGTTCTTTCTTCCTTCCCTTGCTCTGTCCACCCCCATCTTCCGTCCTTCTTCCCCTTCCTCTTTCCTCTCTCCTTCTTTCTTATTCCACTCTTTTGTTTTCTATCCAAATCAGTTTTCTCCTTTCATCTTCCTCTCATTCCTCACACTCTTATTTCTTTCTTCATCCCCCTCTGTTCTCACCTTCATCTCCAACTCCTCTTACTCATCCCACATTCTCCTCTTCCTCAATTTCTTCCTCCTCCTCCCATCGTCCTTGGCCCCACTCTTCCGCCCTCCACCCTCATCTCACTCCGTCGTGGATGTCTCCAATACACCCGACAGAATCAATGACAGACTTCCCGACTGTGGGACGACGATGAATAAGTCAAATGGAATTATCGATTGACTCAGATCTAGGCCACTTACCATGACGAAAGAGGTGAGAGAAGCAGTAGCCAGTTTATTAATCCTCGTCTGTTCAGCTTGTTCTTCCTGCATCACCTCCAGGACCGCATCCCTCATGGTCCTGCTCACCAGGGCGGCAACCAACGCCCCATGCTCATCGCCCGCGTCAAGCTGTCAAGAGAACCAACATATCACACAACATTGGAACATAAATAAATTTTTAAAACACACGGGGTGATAATTTACATCACTCTAAACTACTAAAATGTTGTTTGTTGTTGGAAATCGAGTTTCATTTTAGGTGATTAATGACCTTGTTAGCTGATGTACTTAAATATAATTGAAATATAAGATAGAGGTTAGATTGATATGTTCAATTTCATGGTTTTTATGATAAAGTGCATCTAATTAAAGGTGTTTTAACTCTTTGGGGACTTGGCGGATGGATATTTTACACAAGTGAAGGATTTTTATTTTTGTTTTTACTCCGCAATGATCTTAAAGCGATTATGGATTAAATTATTGTTATTGGATGGTATAGTAGTTTATTGATGTGAGGACCAAGTATTGTGAGGTAGATAGAGAATAAAGTGTATGTATGTGTGTGTGTGTGTGTGTGTGTGTGTGTGTGTGTGTGTGTGTGTGTGTGTGAGGGTGAGGAGGTGAGGTGAGGTGTGTGTGTGTGTGTGTGTGTGTGTGTGTGTGTGTGTGTGTTGATAGTGAATGCGTGGTCGATAAGTATATTAAAATATAAACACATGCTGAACAATTAAATACTACAGTATACACACACACACACACACACACCTCACCCTCACCCTCACACACACACACACACACACACACACACACTCACCCTCACACACACACACACACACACACACACACACCTCCCACCCTCACACACACACACACACACACACACACACACACACCCTCACCCTCACACACACACACACACACACACACAAGGGT